>NC_087193.1:9154783-9162283 GCF_035594125.1 Scylla paramamosain | reverse complement strand
TATTATTATTATTATTATTATTATTATCATCATCATTATTATTATTATTATTACTATTATTACTACCATTAACATCATCTTTTCTTTATTATTATTATTATTCACTCCAGATTATAAATGCGTATGAATATTACCACTTCCCCCGTCCTCTCTCTCTCTCTCTCTCTCTCTCTCTCTCTCTCTCTCTCTCTCTCTCTCAGGTAATCTAAGGCGCCCACCTGGCATATCATCCGTCGCTTCAAGCCAGAGACAAAGCTGGCGACGGGTCCTCTCTCCTGTCCCCCTCCTCCTCTCCCCACGTCCCACCCGTCCCCTGGGATAACTGCAATGAATTCTGGGACACGTGGCCATGTTAGCCCCGACTAGAGAGTGCCAAGGGGAGCCAGAAGTGCCATGCCAGATCAGGGAGAGGAGAGGCCGTCTTCTCTTTCCTTATGCCTCGGGGGGGTCAACGAGGCGAACAAGAGCGACAGGTTACGGACAGGTGGGGACAGAGAAGGAAAGAAAGGTTAGACAGGTGTGTAAAAAAATGGTATGTGGGGTGACTTAGACAAAACTGACAGGTGAGGGAAAGGATATGTGGGTAAAATAAAGGTAGACTGAAGTAAAGGGTTAATGCAGGTGCTGGGCAGGTGTATGGTGGAAAGTATAGGTGAAGCAGATGTAGGTGTAAAATGGAGGAGATACGACAGGTAAGAGAGCATAGAATAGGGTGAACAGAATAGGTAAAGCAGGTGTGACGTCAGGTATGAAAGGGAAGAACAATGGCAGGTGTTTGTACAGGTACGTGGTGCGAGGAGAATAAGAAAGACAGGTGTACGGACAATTAGGTAAGGTGGAGAGACTGAGGTAATGTAGGTGAGGGAACAGGTAAGGAGGGTTAGGTAGATGAGTAGTGTACGTCTGGACAAATATGGAAGGAATGAAAGAGGAAAACAGTTGATGAGGAGAGATGAAGTGAGAAGGACGATATAAAACAGGTGGCAACTTCGACTTTAGAGGGAATTGCAGCTGAGAAAAGTTTGGCTGACTGGACGACGTGAGTGTATATTTCATAACAACACGAGCATTGCGTCAAACAGGAGAACGTTCAGAGATGTACAAATAAATAATAAAACAACCGGGGAAAGTATATAAACGAACTACTCACAACAATTGAAAGCTCTTACTGGTTTTCTGACAGTATGCTCGTATATAATTCCTACCGTACACGGACCCGGCTGTATTTGATATATTTTACCCAACAAGCCTGCCTTTAAAGATATTCATAAAACTCTAAGTGTACAATATTGTGCATTCAATTCTAGACACCTTGACGTACAGCCGCTTCAGGTACACTCATCTTGCGCCTTGATTTGCCTTTATTAAACCTTCTATTTCCTTTTTCTATTTATTTTTTTCATTTAGTAGTTTTATCTTCCTTCATCCCCATCTCTCTCTCTCTCTCTCTCTCTCTCTCTCTCTCTCTCTCTCTCTCTCTCTCTCTCTCTCTCTCTCTCTCTCTCTCATATGGAAGATTCACACACTTACATGGGTTTGATATCTGCAAATAACATTAAAACACAAAATTAGGAGCCACAATAATAAAAGAATCATGAGCCAATAAAAGGCAAGGGAGGGAGGGACGCCCACGCACAGCTGGCAGGGTAACAGGGGTGCGAGAGGAAGCGTGACCAGCTGGACAGAAAGCACAGGAAGGAAGGCAGCAGGGAAGTATTCAATAAAGAGAAGAACATCAACGATAACAACAACAGAAATTACCACAAAAGCAGTCATATCTAAGGCCAGTTCTGCAGTCTCTTGGTGAGTCACCCAAACAAAACACTCCTTCTTGTTCGGGAGCTTACCAAGATCAGGAGCATTTTAGTTGGATAGCTTACGAAAGAACAGTGGAATTGACTCTCCTAACCTTACAGTTGCGATTTTCGGTACACTCCCACACAAAAAGCAGCGGCCAACGTTGACTTGACTGGAACCCACTTAGGACCGACGTGGTTTTGTTGGTTAGCTAACACATAAAGAGGTAACTTTGGAACTGGCCCTTAGAAGAATAACAAGAAAAGGAACGGGGAACAGCATCGAGGGAAATATTTGCGGTAAGGAGAACAATACCAACAATAACGACGACAACAGCAACCGCAGGAGAAAGCACCACTGCAGCAACATATTCAGAAAAGCAATAAGAACAAGGAGCAGCATGAGAGAGACTGACAAGAACAGGAACAGGAAAGCCGGAGCAGTAGCAGAGGATTAAATAACATTACCCGCAGGAACAAACAGTAAGGAAGGAAGAAAGTTTAAAAAGAAAAAAATATCAAGGAAAAAGTGATCAGAAAAAAAATAGAAAAGGATGCAGGAAGGAATAAGGACAAAATAGCTACCAACAGGAATTGCCGGATAAAAATTATCAGAGAAAGAAGCAAAACAAGAAAATAACAAGAACATTAGTAAAAACAGGAAGAGTGACACAAAATGAAGGGATAAGAATAACAAACAACACAATCCGAAGAAAGAGAAGCTGGAAGAAACGGGAAATAAAAGAATCACAAGGCTTAGGAAACAAAATAAGAACATAAACAGGAAGATAAACAAGAGAAGGAAGCAGGAATGAACAAGAAAAAAAATCAGCAGAGGGAAAAGAAGAAGGAATCGGGAAGGAAAGAAGCACTAGATTTAAGAAGATAACAAACACAGACGAGTAAGAAGAAAAACAGGGAGGAGAAGCAGGAACGAGCAAGAAATGTATTACCAACACAAGGTAAATGAAGAAAAGAAGAGAAGGACAAGCAGGAAGAGTGACAGCAGGAGGAAGAAGGGATAAAATAAATAAATAAAGTATTGAGTTTTATCAGCAGTAAGAGAAGAAGAGGTATAAGGTTTAAGAACAACGAAAGAAGAGCAGGGCGAACAGGAAGACTGACAGCAGGAAGAGGCACCGTAAAGCAGAGGAAGCAGCAATCTGGACGTGACAATGTCGTTCCAGAGAAGCACTGTGGCTGTCGGAGGATTTTCATTTCACCCAACATATTGACCACTGGCCTCGCGAACCACTACCACCACCACTACCACTACCACAACCACTACCACTGCTACCACTAACCCTACTCCTCGTTCCAGCGTCACAGGGTCATCCTCAATCCACAATCCCCCTTCCCCCCTTCCTCCCTCGCTCACTTCCACGCAGACACGGAGGATTATTGAAAAGAGAGGAAAAAAGTTTGCTCTTCGCCCCAGTTCGGTTCAGCTTTCCGACTTGTGCCCTCCAGCACTGGCGTCCGTGTCCCGCCGTCCTTCTCTTCCTGATGAGGTTGTTTTCGGCTCAATTTTATATCCATCTCTCTCTCTCTCTCTCTCTCTCTCTCTCTCTCTCTCTCTCTCTCTCTCTCTCTCTCTCTCTCTCTCTCTCTTGATATACCAGTCTTTCAGTTATTCTCCTTCGTTTTCTTATCTATCACAACTTGGCACTCATTCCACTATCCCCCCCCTCTCTCTCTCTCTCTCTCTCTCTCTCTCCACCTTCTAGTTCATCAGCCAGTCCATACATTAATCTTTTCTCTTTCTTTTTATCACTTCTGTTCTTCCTTCCTCCACGGTTTGTCCGATCTCCCGCCACGTGTCTCACTTACAAAGGCGCCCAGATATTAGACAGGTGTTCCCCAGCATTAGAGTCCGCAGAGCTTCCCTATGACAGGTGAGCGAGTGGACATGACAGACAGACAGACAGACAGACATAAAAAGTGTGACGTGTGTGTTTCGAAGCTACTCACTGAAACGGGATTCGAACCCTAGTGACTGAAGCAGATGTGGTGGTGATTGGCAGGAGGGACGTGTAATACTGAGAGTGAATGGTGAGGGGAGTGGCGGTAGTAGGAAGGTGGTGGTGGTGGTGGTAGTGGTAGTGGTAGTAGTAGTAGTAGTAGTAATGATACCGTGAAATCTAACAATATTCCTCTAAATAAAAGTCCAATTCGTTTTTGAAGAAATTTTAAATGTATTTATGGTTACTGATGCACAACGATGTAATAACAAGGTGATATTAACCCTAACATTAATAACAGTACTGGTAAAATCTGACATTCCTTTAAGTAAAACCTCATTTCGTTGTAGCAATTCCACAACTTACAATTAACGATACACAACGAATTTCACAAGCTAATGCATCAAAATAACACTTACATCCCCAGGCGTGATAAGCAAACACCCTCACAACACTCAACACTGCACCTTGATAATCACACCTTCCTGGACTCACAAGCAGAGAACCACGTTAACAAATCTACCTTCGGACACCGTATACATCCTCCCCTCACACGGATACGAGTATTCTCACTAGTTTCCGGTTGTCGAGGGCGAATCTGGGCGCCGCATGAGGTGAGTGGCTCGCGAGGGGAGAGAATGATGCCCTCACTATCTCTACGACGAGGTGTGCGAGGGGTAACCGATGGCTCACCTCACAGCAGCGGCAGGGAGAGGACGAGGAGGAGTGACTACGGTGCTTGGGTAAAGACGGAGAATGCTGAATGTTTATGGTGATTCGCTGCTTTAAAAGGGGAATGAATCGTGCTTCTGGAAATGCTTCGTTTTGTTTCGTGAAGGAGGCTAATGGAGATTGAGAGAAGGAAGGATGGAGGGAGGGAGGAGGCAAGGCAGTAAGAGAGGGAGGAAAAGAGGAGAGTGGATGAGAGGAAAGAAGGCAGGAGATGGCCAAGGAGAATATTTGGAAGATGAAGATAAGAGAGGAAGGAAAGGAAGTGAGAGAGAGAGAGAGAGAGAGAGAGAGAGAGAGAGAGAGAGAGAGAGAGAGAGAGAGAGAGAGAGAGAGAGAGAGAGAGAGAGAGAGAGAGAGAGAGAGAGAGAGAGAGAGAGAGAGAGAGAGAGAGAGAGAAAGGAAGGGGAGGAGGCAAAGAAGAGGGAATGAGAAGGATAATGGAGAGAAGCTGTCATCTTGAGACGGAAAGAGGAAAGGAGGGAATAAGAGAAAGAGGGAAACAAGGCAAAGATGATATTTTGTAAACGGTAAGGAGAGAAAAACAGGAAAAATTAATGGACGAATAGAGAGAGAGAGAGAGAGAGAGAGAGAGAGAGAGAGAGAGAGAGAGAGAGAGAGAGAGAGAGAGAGAGAGAGACTAAACACCCATATGTCTTCTTTCGTCACGGGAAACTGAAGAGAAATTTATTCCCCGTGTGTACCTTTCCGAAATATGTCCTTGAGTTACGAGAGAGAGAGAGAGAGAGAGAGAGAGAGAGAGAGAGAGAGAGAGAGAGAGAGAGAGAGAGAGAGAGAGAGAGAGAGAGAGAGAGAGAGAGAGAGAGAGAGAGAGAGAGAGAGAGAGAGAGAGAGAGAGAGAGAGAGAGAATACAGATACTTCTTCCCGTTCTTTCAGTCCTTTTTCTCTCCCATCCATCTTTTACCTCAATTATCAAAACCAAATCGTGAACTTTAATATAATTGAAGTCTGACTCGCTCACTCTGTACACACACACACACACACACACACACATACACAAAAGACAGACACATAGACGAAAGCTAGACCTTCAGACAGACAGACAGACAGACAGACAGGCAGGAGATAGAAGAAAAAGAGAGGAAAGTGTAAAGAAAGAAGGCGGTAATAAAAAAATATTGGATACTAGTGTTGCCTTGTTTATGAGAGAAATATGCAGTATTTCAGGTGACGGGGTGACGGTGAGGCAGGAGCAAGGCGGGAAAAGAGGGTATTAATCTGGCACATGGCTGAGAGAGAGAGAGAGAGAGAGAGAGAGAGAGAGAGAGAGAGAGAGAGAGAGAGAGAGAGAGAGAGAGAGAGAGAGAGAGAGAGAGAGAGAGAGAGAGAGAGAGAGAGAGAGAGAGAGAGGTCATGTTTATATAGTTTGTATAAAATAAAAGATAATTGATTTTACTACTACTACTACTACTACTACTACTACTACTACTACTACTACTACTACTACTACTGCTACTACTACCACCACCAAAACATTCCTATCTAAGAACAATAACACAGCCAACAATGCACACACACACACACACACACACACACACACACACACACACACACACACACACACACACACAAAACCTTTAACACTTCCCACCACCTCACCCCCTCACTCAGCCCTCCCCTTACCCCATCACCTCCAAGGGCCGCCGCAGCACAAACAGGAAAGATAAATCACTACGTTATTGGCAGGGACGGGAAAAATTATCTTCAATCTTCTCTTTGCCAGCCTGGACGGTGTTCCTCTAACCTTACCTGTCCGTGGCTTACCTGTCTGCGCGGTGCATGTTGTTTTTTTATGCTTTTTTTTCGTATAATTTCTAATAGTTTCCCCCGCCAACTCTCCCCTCTCTTCCTTCTGGTCCCCGCCTCTCTTCTGTTCGCTGCATCTGTGATCTGGGAATACTAAACTCTTTGATCCGAGCTCTCGTTATTTTTGTTTAATTTCAGGTTAATTATTTATGTTTGTTATTAGGAATTAAAAATAGGTGTACTCTGTGTGTGTGTGTGTGTGTGTGTGTGTGTGTGTGTGTGTGTGTGTGTGTGTGTGTGTGTGTGTGTGTGTGTGTGTGTGTGTGTGTGTGTGTGTGTGTGTGTGTGTGTGTGTGTGTGTGTGTGTGTGTGTGTGTGTGTGTGTGTGTGTGTGTGTGTTATTGTTGTTGTTGCAGTAGTAGTAGTAGTAGTAGTAGTAGTAGGGAACAAAAGACTTATTCCTCAGGTACACTCTCTCTCTCTCTCTCTCTCTCTCTCTCTCTCTCTCTCTCTCTCTCTCTCTCTCTCTCTCTCTCTCTCTCTCTCTCTCTCTCTCTCTCTCTCTCTCTCTCTCTCATATAATGCTTTCCCGTACCACACCAGACTCCCTGCCTTCATCTTCCTTCCGCCTCGTGTCATTTGAAGCCTCTCCTCTGTACCCTTGCCCTCCCTCGCCTCCCTCGCAATGGAAGATGTGAAGAGGAGGCTGCGGATCACAAAGGAACACAAAGGATGAACAAACGCCCACAGCCTTGTTTGTCCTTACGAGGCTCTGTGATAAGTTAAGTATACTGTCTGTGTACTATCTACTAATCTACTTTAGCAGATGTAGGACTGTAAAGTAATATACTCGTAAGTAGAATAGTAAGAAGTATCTATTATTATTATTATTATTATTATTATTATTATTATTATTATTATTATTATTGTTGTTGTTGTTGTTGTTGTTGCTGCTGTTGTTTTCCTCCCTTCTAATCATAAATACAACAACAAATTACAGATTAAAGGAACAACTAATCCAGAATACATTAATACGAGAGTTTGTACACGAATTAAACTGCATTAATTTGCGTGTGAATACATACATATATATTTTTTTCTCTAATACAAAAGTCACACGCACATGATTGGCAAATATGGCAATCACATTTTCCTCTCCTCGTTACTCACGCCATTAATCAAAAGGCACCCCCCCATGAAAGCGGCATTATTACTACCATTTTATTACTATTATCATCATTATTAC
>NC_087193.1:9142283-9149783 GCF_035594125.1 Scylla paramamosain | reverse complement strand
TGAAAACTGCAGCAGATAAAATAGTAGTAATAGTAGTAGTAGTGGTAGTGGTGGTGGTGGTGGTGGTGGTGGTGTTAGTAGTTGTGGTGGTAGTAGTAAATTAATATGAATAAGACTAAGAACGACAATAGCTAGACTGTAGTAGTAGTAGTAGTAGTAGTAGTAGTAGTAGTAGTAGTAGTAGTAGTAGTAGTAGTAGTAGTAGTAGTAGTAGCAAGAAAAGAACATGAATAAGAATAAAAACGACAATAACAAGGAAAAAATAAACAAGTAAAAAGAAAACCAGACGACGACAATGAAAAAAAAATAATAAGAGGAAGAAAGAAAGAAAGAAGAAATGCGAAGAAAACCCACACATAAAGAGAGACTAGTGACAAAAATAGCGGTGTGTTATCCCCATGTGCCTCCTCCGTGAAGGCCTCCAGGGGGAATGTCACGGGGAAATGGAGAAACACAAGGCGACACACACACACACACATACATACATACATACATATACACACACACACACACACACACACACACGGAAAGACAGCCTGGGGGAGCTCCGGCATACAGACAAGCTAGATAGATGGACATGCAGCGCGGGTACACACACACACACACACACACACACACACACACACACACACACACACACACACACACACACACACAGTCCCCTAGAGCGTATAGAACAAAAAAGTAAAGGCAACAAGACTCCAATTTGAAAAAGATGGAGGGACAAGTTAAGTTCTTCATGCAAACACGTAACTTTACTGTTGAGTCTGTTCCTCCTCCTCCTCCTCCTCCTCCTCCTCCTCCTCCTCCTACTATTACTACTACTTTTCACGGTAATTAAAACAGTGATTCTCAAACAGCAGGTAAGTCTTTATCTCTAGACTTGAAATGACCAACAGCACACCTCAAAGTCATCTTGCACCTCACTGAACCACTACAGTTAGCGTGTCATGATGGCCACATTTTTTACATCGGCAGAACCATCAACTGTCAAGTCCAAGAAAGTCACAGGTGAAAAATCATTGAAATCTTCCCGCCATCTACAAGAACAGGTAACTGGAGTCTTTGGAATATGCATCACTGAATCTACTGCTAAAATCACGAGCTACTTTAGTCACAGCGCTGCCATCTTGTAGGGAATATCTGAACTAAATGAACATCGCCTTACATTGGCAATCATTCTATTTCTCTTTTGAGACCGTACTGTTCCGTGGAGGCGAATACCTGTAGCATAAGATGGCAGGAACTGTCATCTTGCGGATGAATATCACACGCAAATGTCACTGCCATCTGACGGGGAGATGTTACACTAAAACAAGCGGTACTCACAACGCCTCGCCTTCATTCCCTTGCGAGTTTCAAGTCTGATTATTGTTAGAATGTCCTCTCGTTATACTCCGTCGTCTTGCTGTGTTTGTGGCAAGACACAGCCTCGAGGTTCCTTGGTTTGGGAGTAAATTATAATATAACAAGGAGAGCTGCAGGAAGCCACCAGACACACGCTAGCAGTCAATGAATAAAACTCCCATCCCTGTCAATATTTTATCCGATTTTTTTTAAAGCTCCCTATTGACGCGACACTAACAACCTGATTACTGAGACCATTCCATTCACCTGCCACTCTGCAGTACTACAGAGCAAATATCTTCTTTCAAGTCGTGTGTGGTGAGAATGTTGGAGTGAACTGTGTTATGTTCGGTGCTTAAGTGCAGACCTCAACCCGTCACTTCCAGCATAAGAACATAAGAACATAAGAACATAAGAAAATGAGGGAAGCTGCAAGAAGCCATCAGGCCTACACGTGGCAGTCCCTGTTTGAAATATACCTACCTACATCCACCTATCATCCCCATCCATAAATGTCCCTAATGACTCAGCACTAACAACCTGATTACCGAGTCCGTCCATTCATCTACCACTCCATTTGAGGACCAGTTCCTTCCTATGTCTTTCTTAAACCTAAATTTTTCAAGCTTGAACCCGCTATTTTTGTTCTATCCTGGGTATTGATATCAAAAATTTCGCTTACGTCCACCCCTTGTTATAACCCCTATACCACCTAAAGACTTCTATCACCTGACGCTCTTGTGCACAGAATAACACCTCTTTCAATCTGATCACCTGCCACGCCTGTTATAACTTCACAGGACTTCACCACGACTCACAAGGGTACTTAGATCATCGCGGCCCTGACAACAACAGCAAGAACCGGGTCGTGTGTATTGGTGAAGCCTCAAGATATTCACCACATTACTGCGGCGTGATGGTTTCCAGGAGAAAGTACTAATATTACCGTAGCTATTGTGCGTTGCTATGGTAGTGCATCTTGAAAATCATCTCACGACACTGGCGGCGTAATCTGTACAATGGAGTAGGCGTAGTGTTGTCAGGTCACAATATCAACTTCATCTTAACTTTGCGGATGAGTAAGGCTGCGTACAGTTAGGTTAGGGCAATTTCGTCTTAGGGCTAAAATAGTTTCTGTCAGGTTAGATTATATAACGCAACATGACGTGACAGCCTATCCTACCCCACTAACATAAGTGTGATAACTGATCTGTTTTATTCTTACAAAGTCAATTTCCATGCTAAAAATCTGTTAAAATTAGCTTAACTTCCCACGCTTTATTCTTGCATATGAAAATTCTGGTTAAAAATCCGTTAAAATCCACTTCAGATATGGAGATTTTCTTTTACTATCTAAGAAACCCAGGTGAAAATCGATACCACCACCACCACCAGCACCACCACCACCACGAGGGATGCAAACCCCTAGGACGCTCACGCAAGGCGGCAGATGAAATTCCAAGCCACTCGTCTACTGTCTCATATTTAACGTAAGTGAATTTTTTCTGAAGATGCCTCTGATAAACGACGCTCACAGAAGGATACTGGATATCGGGGAGGAGGAGGAGGAGGAGGAGGAGGAGGAGGAGGAGGAGGAGGAGGAGGAGGAAGGAGACAGACGAGATGAAAGAGGAGAGGAGGCGGGTTAGAAGCATGAGAAGGAGGAGGAGGAGAATGATAAGATGGAAAGGAAGGAGAAGGAAGAACAGGATGAAGGAATGAGAGAGGAACAATACAGTGAGAGAGTAAGATTTAAGAATAGGAATATAGTAGAAAAGAAAGGAAATAAGGACAAAACATAAAAAAAAGTGATTGAAAGGGAGGATAAGGGAACAGGTGAGAGACAATAAAGTTCAGGTGTAGTTGTATGTGAAGTGTTGAGGGGAAGAAAGGAATAGCAAAAATAGAATGGGCGATAAAGAGTTACAAGTGACAGGAAAAGACAAGGTAGGGAGAGAGAGAGCGACAGCAAAAGAGGAGAACAGGAGATAAGGTACAACAGGTGAAGGAGAAGTGGACAGCTGGAGTAGAAAAGGAAAAAAAGAGGGAAATACAAGAACTATTGATGAGGAGGAAGAGAGAAGTGCAGGTAAGACAAAGGAAGGAGAGGACAGCAAAAGTAGAAGAGGCAAAAACAAGAGGTAAAACTGAGAAAAACTGCAAATATAATACAAGTCCTTTTGCTATCAATTATGAACTTTAAAATCATACTCTGAACTTACAATACAATATGTTATGTCCAGAAGACAAGGCAGAGTTAGGGTTCAGTCCTCTCCAAGCACCGTACCTCCAGCGCCAGGTTAAATCCTTCATGCTACATTGAATACGTCACTTCGCGTCCGATCAGTGAAGTTAAGCAACGGTGCGTCTGGTCAGTACTTGGATGGGTGACCGCCTGTGAACTCCAGATGTTGTTGGCAGTTGTGTTCACGTTTCCAAAGCATTCTCTCTTCTCTTATAAGCCTCCTTGTTCCTTCACTACCACCCTTCCTCCCTCCTTTTGTATGTATTACCTCGCCTACAACCTCCTTCAGTTTTCAGGTTCCCCAAGCTTTCTCTCTCCTACGCCGCCTTCTGTTCCTTCAGTAAGCTGTCTTCTTGGTACCTCTCCTCCTCTCCTGCTCTCCTGCAAGCATCTTCCCCTAGCCCCCGCCCCTCACCCAAGGCTCCACAGAAGAGGGAACTAGCATAGTTACTCGACGAGGCGGAAATTCCCAGCCCGCCTTGCATTTCCTTTGGAGAGAGAGAGAGAGAGAGAGAGAGAGAGAGAGAGAGAGAGAGAGAGAGAGAGAGAGAGAGAGAGAGAGAGAGAGAGAGAGAGAGAGAGAGAGAGAGAGAGAGAGAGAGAGAGAGAGAGAGAGAGAGAGAGAGAGAGAGAGAGAGAGAGAGAGAGAGAGAGAGAGAAAATTTAGGGATACCTTTCAACTTTTATTTTTCTTCCCTCAAAAGACACTGATTCCATTCTTGCTTGAAAAGGGAGGAGGAGGAGGAGGAGGAGGAGAAAAAAAAGACGAAGGAGAAGAAGAGGTAGAAGACCAACAACAACAACAACAACAACAATAACAACAACAACAACAACAACAACAACAACAACAACAAGGAACCTTAAGAAAGCAAGCAGAAGCCAAGAATGGACGAGAATGAACAAAAAAAAAAAAAAAAAAAAAAGGAAACTGGAAAAATGAAGAGAAGGAAGACAAAAAGACAAAGAAAAAAAGGGTAGAGGAGGAGGAGGAGGAGGAGGAGGAGGAGGAGGAGGAGGAGGAGGAGGAGGAGGAGGAGGGTAAGAATGGATATAAGCTTCTTCTCTTCATCTAAGTAAACGGAGCGATAAAAACTCTCCTAAAATGCCTTGGAATGAGAAATGGGAATATTATAAGAGACACTTCAAACAGCTTCCCTCTTACTCCGTGCGCCCTTAAGCTTCCCCTTAACTCCTCTTGTCGATCCCCTCTCTCTCTCTCTCTCTCTCTCTCTCTCTCTCTCTCTCTCTCTCTCTCTCTCTCTCTCTCTCTCTCTCTCTAGTTCATTCACACATCCATTCCCCCTTTTTTTTTCCCCATTTCATTCGCTTTCATGACCTCCTCTTCCTTTTCCTTCTTCTCCTCTTCCTCCTCCTCTTCTTTGTTTTCCTTTTCCTTTTCCATTCAAATTCGTTGCCCTTTGTAGACCTTAACGCGAGAGAGAGAGAGAGAGAGAGAGAGAGAGAGAGAGAGAGAGAGAGAGAGAGAGAGAGAGAGAGAGAGAGAGAGAGAGAGAGAGAGAGAGAGAGAGAGAGAGAGAGAGAGAGAGAGAGAGAGAGAGAGAGAGAGAGAGAGAGAGAGAGAGATTGGTGCGGAGAGTTAGAGTTATAAAGCATGCCACTTTTTCCTGCTTCTCTCTCTCTCTCTCTCTCTCTCTCTCTCTCTCTCTCTCTCTCTCTCTCTCTCACGCACACACACACACACACACACACACACACACACACACAACCTCCTGTAAGTAACGAATTTGCCAAACTTTATTTCTTTCTTTCCCGTCAAAAGTTATATAACAACAACAACAACAACAACAACAACAACAACAACAACAACAACAACAACAACCACCGAGCCAAGAGAAAAAAATAAATGAGCAGTGAAGAAATACCTCTCTTAATGACCAGTGGAAAAAAAATCTCACGTTAGTTATAATTAGACCACTAGCAGAGGACAGGTGCTTTTCAACAGGTCACGCCCGTCTACCTGGCTGACTAATTAATGTTGAGATCCATCGTTATCCTGTCCCTTCTCTCCCTCTTCTGAGATCGTGGGGTTGGAAGGGAAGTGAATGGGTTGTAGAGGGAGAGAGAGA
This sequence comes from Scylla paramamosain, assembly GCF_035594125.1. Classification (NCBI taxonomy): domain Eukaryota; kingdom Metazoa; phylum Arthropoda; class Malacostraca; order Decapoda; family Portunidae; genus Scylla; species Scylla paramamosain. The sequence continues at coordinate 9,144,104 of NC_087193.1, read as the reverse complement.
GGGAGGGAGAGAGAGAGAGAGAGAGAGAGAGAGAGAGAGAGAGAGAGAGAGAGAGAGAGAGAGAGAGAGAGAGAGAGAGAGAGAGAGAGAGAGAGAGAGAGAGAGAGAGAGAGAGAGAGAGAGAGAGAGAGAGAGATGAGTTAAGGAAAATGATGATGTAAAAGGTGTGGCAGGAATTATATGTATGTATGTCTCTCTCTCTCTCTCTCTCTCTCTCTCTCTCTCTCTCTCTCTCTCTCTCTCTCTCTCTCTCTCTCTCTCTCTCTCTATTATATACAAGACACGGCGTGGCAGATTGTGGTTGGGTTAGGTTACGTTAGGTTAGGTTAGGAAGAGAGAAATGGTTAGCTTAGGTTAGGTTAGTTAGGTTAGGTTAGTTTACGTTAGGTTAGGTTAGGTTAGGTTAGTTTACGTTAGGTTAGGTTAGGTTAGGTTAGGTTAGGTTAGGTTAGGTTAGTTTACGTTAGGTTAGGTTAGGTTAGGTTAGGTTAGTTAGGTTAGGTTAGTTTACGTTAGGTTAGGTTAGAAAAAAAGGAATGGGAGATAAAACACACAAACAAAGACGGAGAAAGAAGAAAAAGACACAACGCACAAGATCAAGAAACAGTAGAGTAACAAAAGAGGAAATGAAGGAGGAAGGAGGAGGAGGAGGAAGGCGGAAGTACTCATACATATACAAAAGAGGAGTGTAAGGAGAGAAAAAAAAAACACTTTCCTTCATCTCTTCCCTTCCAAAAAAGAAAAATAAGATAAACGGAAGGAAAAGAAATAAAATGGTAAACGGAAGGACAAAAAAAAAAAAAAAAAAAATAGACCATTATAAACACACAAACGGAGAAAAAAACATCAAGAAGGGAAAAATGAACCACAAATTACATGAAAATCCAATAAATTTCGGAAATGGTTGAAAAGAAAACGAATTCAGAGATGTGAAAAAAAAGAAGAAAAAAGAAGAAAAAGGAAATTAATAATATATAAAAGCTTCGATAGAAAAGAGACGGACGTAAAGTGAAGGTGAAAAATAGATAAAAGGAAAAGTATATTAAGAATGAATAATTAAGAAAAAGAAAAAAAAGAAAGAGAGAAAAAGCAGAAAAAAAGAAAAAAAAACTATGAACGAAGCACAAAAGCTGAAGTAGTGAAAAGGCGAGAAAAAAAAAAAAAGAATAGAAAAGAAAAAAAAAGCTCTGACCACAAAGTACGTAAAAAAAAAACACCCAGAAAAACCAAAAGAAAAAAATGAAAAAAATAAAATGAAGAAAAGTTCGAAAAAAAGGGTGACGGGGGGGAGAGACAAAAAAAAGAGCATAAAAAGATTAAAAAATCCTCCTTTCACCTTCAACTCACACATTTACTCTCACCATACTTTACGTGGAGGCTCACTCAACTTTACGACCACCGACACGGAACGACACTCACGCTGCGATAGAGAGAGAGAGAGAGAGAGAGAGAGAGAGAGAGAGAGAGAGAGAGAGAGAGAGAGAGAGAGAGAGAGAGAGAGAGAGAGAGAGAGAGAGAGAGAGAGAGAGAGAGAGAGAGAGAGAGAGAGAGAGAGAGAGAGAGAGAGTTACCTTACATTAAAATCCTGACTAGAAGCTGATTTGTAATGTCTCTTTGGTCCAATGACACACACACACACACACACAGACACACACAGACACACACACACACACACACACACACACACACACACACACACACAAAGTAATGCAATCCGTGACGCAACATCTTCAGACGATAATCGAACTTAACAAAGACCGTGTGTGTGTGTGTGTGTGTGTGTGTGTGTGTGTGTGTGTGTGTGTGTGTGTGTGTGTGTGT
>NC_087193.1:9117283-9134783 GCF_035594125.1 Scylla paramamosain | reverse complement strand
TACTTATCGTCAATGGTCTCAAAATATTTAGCGTAAATAATGCACCGATACTTTTTAGAGCGAGTGTTCATGTGAAGCGAGCAGGCTGCAAGGGAGTGAGAGAGCAAGGCAAGCAAGTGCTGATAGGCTGGTGTGTTCATAACTCACTGATCTCATTTTGTTATTATTAGTTTTTTAATGATTCCAGTGATGGTTCAACAAGATTACTCTATTTTTCTATGATTGTAGTGATAGTTTAACAAGATTTCTGCGTTTTTTTATGATTCTAGTGATCGTTTAACAAGGTTTCCGTGACATTAATAAGAAAAAATATCCGTGAGAACCCGACTCGTCACCTCTGAGGCTTGTGGAAATAATAGTCATCTTGAGATTCCAAACCGTTTCAAAATAGGATCCATACTTAATAATGATAAAGGCAAGCAAAACATAATATAATAAAGGACTACAAAATAATAATAAGGTGACATAAGTAAATACAATGCATCGTCTTAATTCGTGACAGTAAAATATTTATACATTTATGAACTTTTCCGATGAAACGCTTCTGGAATTGGTCACGGAAGGTGCAGGTCTTGCTGAAAATGTAATGTGCAGCAGACATAATGCAAGGTTTTAATTATAATTCATGACGGCAAACCCTTGTTCATTTCCGTTTTTTTTTTTTTTATTTCTTTTCGACGAAGCTCTTCAGGAATGCTTAAAAAAAAACATGTGCATATCTTCCTGTAAAAATAATGTACAGAAATATGACGCATGTTTTTAGTCATAATTCATGAAAGCAAATCCATGTTCATCTCTCTCTCTCTCTCTCTCTCTCTCTCTCTCTCTCTCTCTCTCTCTCTCTCTCTCTCTCTCTGAAGATCTTAGAATTATAAAAAAAAAAAAAAAATGTGCATTTCTTACTGGAAAATTTTTCGGTGCAATTATAACAATAATGATAACAGGGGATTGCAGGCGTCCTTGGAGTCAGACTAATCTTTATGGCCTTGGTAACTCTTAGTGAGTGAAACAGTTTTGCTCACAATACACTTTTGTTGGGCTGGTTAATCTTTATGGGGCTGCTTCCTTCTTCCACCTCGCCTCAGACTGCGATATGTTCCCGCCAGACACACACACACACACACACACACACACACACACACACACACACACACACACACACACACACACACACACACACACACACACACACAGATACACATGTAAAAAGGAAGAAATAAGATGTGATTAAAAGAAAGACAAGAGAGAGAGAGAGAGAGAGAGAGAGAGAGAGAGAGAGAGAGAGAGAGAGAGAGAGAGAGAGAGAGAGAGAGAGAGAGAGAGAGAGAGAGAGAGAGAGAGAGAGAGAGAGAGAGAGAGAGAGATGGTGGTGACAGACAGACAGCCAGACAAAAACAAAGAAAAATCCTCACACACACACACACACACACACACACACACACACACACACACACACACACCTGGATAATTGGCAGGTCAGGAACAGATGAGGACTCTCTCTACCATTATCAACGGCTTTGTTTACACCTTGACCTCAAACGGACTCCATTTCTCAGATTTAAGACACCCCCACCCCCCTCTGTCTCTCTCTCTCTCTCTCTCTCTCTCTCTCTCTCTCTCTCTCTCTCTCTCTCTCTAACCTTATTACAATTCTATCTTTTTATCCCTTTTAAGTCTGTGTCAGAGAGAGAGAGAGAGAGAGAGAGAGAGAGAGAGAGAGAGAGAGAGAGAGAGAGAGAGAGAGAGAGAGAGAGAGAGAGAGAGAGAGAGAGAGAGAGAGAGAGAGAATTTTCCGCTAATCCTCACTTATCTTTCCTGCTTTATGCTCCTGTTTTCCGCCCTAGTTAATTTTTCACACTATTCTCTCTCTCTCTCTCTCTCTCTCTCTCTCTCTCTCTCTCTCTCTCTCTCTCTCTCTCTCTCTCTCTCTCTCTCTCTCTCTCTCTATCATTTTTTCTTTTTTTTATTAGATTAGGTTCTTTCCTGCCGGTGGATTCCTGCAGTCCAAGCTTAATTATGTTTTTTGAAATGTGCTTAGTAAGATAAAAGTGTAAATTGCCGCCGCCGCTGGTGCTGCTGCTGCTGCTGCTGCTGCTGCTGCTGCTGCTGCTACTGTTGTTGTTGTTGTTGTTTATTTATTATTAGTATTATCGTTATTATTGTAACTGTTGTTCTCTCTCAGCAGATTCATCAAATGTCTTCGTACTTTTCACTTTTATTCGTCCACACACACACACACACACACACACACACACACACACACACACACACACACACACACACACACACACACACACACACAGGCTTTGCCCTCTTTCCTTTGTCTGCGTCTTACCACAAAGACTTGTAATGAGGACTCGGGATCCCGTGGAAGAATGTCACACACACACACACACACACACACACACACACACACACACACACACACACACACACACACACACACACACACACTCTCTCTCTCTCTCTCTCTCAGCCACATAGTGAGTCAGGTTGGGTTTGAAGAGAGAGAGAAACTCACTCCACTCAAGTTCCCGTCTCTCTCTCTCTCTCTCTCTCTCTCTCTCTCTCTCTCTCTCTCTCTCTCTCTCTCTCTCTCTGTATGGGAATGTAGGGGATGAGACCAGCTGGTTTTGTGTGTGTGTGTGTGTGTGTGTGTGTGTGTGTGTGTGTGTGTGTGTGTGTGTGTGTGTGTGTGTGTGTGTGTGTGTGTGTGTGTGTGAGAGAGAGAGAGAGAGAGAGAGAGAGAGAGAGAGAGAGAGAGAGAGAGAGAGAGAGAGAGAGAGAGAGAGAGAGAGAGAGAGAGAGAGAGAGAGAGAGAGAGAGAGAGAGAGCCATTTGAACTTTTAGTAGGCATATGCTACTGATAAATCCGGATAATCATGTAAAAAAAAAAAAGGAAAATGAATAAGTAAACAAATAAATAAGCGAATATATAAAAAACAAAACCAGAAATTCATATACGTATCAGTTTGCATCAATATCTAATTAATCACTCCTTCACCTGAGTCCTACCTATCCAAACTGCATTGAAAACCCACCGATGGATCTTTTCAACATATTTCACGAATTGAAGGAGGCAGATGAGAAGACAGACAAACAAACATTGTGTCTACTAAAACTGATGAACTACAAAAAAATAAATAAAAGGAAAGAATAATAGCCAAAATCAACAAATTAAATAAAATATATATAAAAAAAAAGTATTAGTTTTTATCTTTTACTGGTGGGGGTGGTGGTGGTGGCTGTGGTGGTGGTGGTGGTGGTGGAAGTAATGGCACGGTATACATTCATGACAAGTCTGATAACCTGTCCACTGTTACTTCCACTGTGCTGTGTTTTCCCTTAATCCTCAGTTCTCCTTTTTTTTCCCCTTTAATATGTAGGAGGGGCAGCGGCCAAGGTCAATTAGGAAAAAAATAATAATAAAATAAAATAAAATAAAATAAAATAAAATAAAATAAAATAAAATAAATAAATGAATAAATAAAAAGGCTCACTGAGGTGCCGGTCCCCAATCAAGAATCAAGAAGCATTATCAAAAACTGGATGATAAGTGTCTTGAAACTGTCTTCTCTCCTTACAAACCCAGTACTGAACGATTCCTAGCAGATGAGAAGCCTTCAGATTGAGGAAGAACACATAACACAAAAGCAGTACAATGCAGCACGTTACCTGACTTCAAACCCACTGCAGAAGGGTCAGTTAATCATGGCCAGTTACGTGAACCCCTGCAGCACCACCTACAGGGCAGGTCGCTTTGTCACACACCTTACTCTCACAGCCTGCACATGCACTCCCACCCGCTGAAGAGAGAATGTAGAATTAACTGCTTTGTAATAAATGTTGTGTAATGAATTTCCAGACAACAAGGGACTTTATAAAACTATTCAAAACTATTCTACGCTCCAGTACAGTAAATTTTCTCGTATAGTAACGTTTGTGTATAAAATATGTATATAAATGACATTTCTGGAAGTACATTGCGTAAGTTTAAATATATATTCGTAATACGCCTTTGTATATACAATTATAACAAGACAAAACTAAGCTGCATATATTTTTTTTAAAGCAGTCTGGGGGAAAAAAAATAATTACCATCTCACATTTTAAAACATTTCCCCAAGTCACGAGCATTGCACTGTTGTAAATACATTCAACAAAAATTATACATATATCATTACACGTCATAAGATTACAAATAATTTTTCCACACCAGTGCATTAGGGGAAAAAAATCCACCTTTTTTTCCATTTTTTAAACTCTGGAATGAGGAAGCTGGATATTTTTCCGTCTCTTTTTTTCCCCTTTCACCCTTGGCCAGTTTCCTTGACATGTTGAATAAATAAAATAAAATAAACACCGATGGAAAACAAAGATGACGCTTCAGAAAAGGCAGCCTGAATAGTTTTTTTTTTTTCTTTTTCTTTTAACCCTCAGCATATCTTGACACGATGAGTGAAAATGAATAAAGTAAAATAAAAGAACTCAAAATATTGGCCACACTCTCTAGAATATGCAGTCTGAATAAGAATTGTTCTTTTTTCCCTCTTTTCGCCCTTAGCACACCTCACTGACACGGCAACACAGTAAATAAAATAAAATATATAAGCAAAATGACTGCAAAACATTGTTAATATGCAGTTTGAATAAGTATTTTTCGCTATTCTTTTCCTTTTTTTATCTTTAACACATCGCAATGACACGCAAAATAATAAACAAAACGAAATAAAATGGAGAAAAATGTAGAACAAAACATTAGTAACAACAACAACAACAACAACAACAACAACAACAACAGCAACAGCAGCAGCAGGAACAGCAAGAAGCACCATATTTTTCAAAGCTTGAGGATGAATAATTTCAAAGCAAGGCTGCGTAGGTGCGTCCCATTGTAAGAAATTCAATATATTACCAGTAAGTGAGTCATTCTATTGTTAGCTGACGACAATAGCAGAAATCTAATAGACGAATCCCTTAATTAATGATACGATGCATTGTCAAACAGCGGTCGATTAACTGATGATGTTTTTATTCTCTCTCTCTCTCTCTCTCTCTCTCTCTCTCTCTCTCTCTCTCTCTCTCTCTCTCTCTCTCTCTCTCTCTCTCTCTCAAAAATTCGAAGTTTTTCCATCTTTCACTCTAAATCGCATAACTCTCATACTTTAGAAGAAAAAAAGGTGCCATTACGCAAAAATTCACAACGAGAGAGAGAGAGAGAGAGAGAGAGAGAGAGAGAGAGAGAGAGAGAGAGAGAGAGAGAGAGAGAGAGAGAGAGAGAGTACATACCGGAAAAAAAAGTGATCTATATTAATTTCCACTGTAAAAGTAATCGTATTCTCTTTGCACATATTAATCAGATGCTCAGTTATAAAATGTATCTGATTCCCCCGCTAAAAGCATTAAATACATGCAAAAGGAATAATCCCTAAAATATATATTTCCAACAGGAGTATAATCGTTTCTGAATAACCAATGATATGTACAAATTACTCATAAATCCATGCACTATTTATCAGAGGAGTTAGATAATAGCACTAGATTAGATTCAGCTGAGACAAATATTATTTTCACCTGACGCTGTTTGAGTCCTGCATTAAGATGTCTAAAATCCGACCCTGGAAACTATTTAGAAATTGTACTCTTTGGCAAGTTATTCATCAAACGACCTAGTATTTATCAGAGGAGTTACATAATTACACTGCATCACATTCAGTCAACACTAACATTATTTCATCCGACGCTGTTTCAATCCTGTTATAAATCTGATGCTGGAAACTATTCTTAAACAAATCATTCATACAGACATCCAGAAAGTGTATTAAAAATTATATTCCAAGCTGATATTAAAACAAACACATCTTGATCTACCACAAGCCTGCTGCCAACACCACTACCGCTACTGCACGGAGAAAAGTAAGACCCCTTTGTGTTGTAAAAGACAGGTAGAAGATAGACAGGTAGGCAGGGCGGCAGGTAAGTCCTTGATCCTACCGAGACTAATGAAGTGTTCCCCAGGTAATTGTCATTCAAGTACCTACTAATTAGACACCAGGAAAACGAGACTACCTAGAGAGAGAGAGAGAGAGAGAGAGAGAGAGAGAGAGAGAGAGAGAGAGAGAGAGAGAGAGAGAGAGAGAGAGAGAGAGAGAGAGAGAGAGAGAGAGAGAGAGAGAGAGAATTATTTCCCTTCCTTTGATAAATGTTTAAATCAGGCGTGATAATTTATTCTTGTTTGCTAAACATTTTCAAATAAATACTGCAACACTTCAAATACACATAAGTCGATCATAGTGTTACGTTAGTATAATACGACAGTGAGAAAGGGAAAACAGCAAATGAATAAATAAAAGCGCAAATAAGGTGTGCTGGTATGCTTTTATACAATTGCACGTTGACTTCAATGGTTTGTACTTGTGTTACATGATATTTTGCACAAATTAAATATACGTAAAGTCATCAGGGTACATGTGAAAGAGTAATCATTAATTTTTCAGTCTGATACAAAGTGGCGTCTGGTTAACAAGAAGTAATACGAAGGGCTGCTGCAAGAGTTTCCGATTCCCTCTCTAAAAAGAGTAATCCCTGATAAACGCTTGAACCAAAAGAAATTTAATCGTTTCTGAGTGGTGAATGATGCATGCTAATCAGAGATGATTCCACTGCAACATGTGACAGAGGAATCAGAAAACACGCTATATCATATTTCAGCTGGCACAGACATTATTTCAACACACGCTTTCTTTCTCATTGTAACATGGCGCCTAAAACTTTCATTAAAATGTTTCTCAATAACATTTCCTGGGAAGGCAATGGAATCAAAGCCTATTCAAGGGACGAACAAATTGTACAGGTAGAATAATACTAAACTGTTCTATCTCTTAATGAATATATTGGAGAGTCGCAATTATAGACAGAGATCGAATGTTAAGTGTTCATCTGTCTAATTTGTACTGAGCCTGGACGCCAATTAAGAGTGTGGCAAGTGCTGAGTGGAAGTGAAAACAGGTGAAACAATGACGGTAACTGGCACAGGCTGGAACACACACACACACACACACACACACACACACACACACACACATCAACTAATCTAGAACGAAACGAAAAAAAAAAAAAAACTCATTAAGGTTAGTCTTACCAATAGCGGCTCCTCATTAAGCGCCTATGGTTGAGAGAAGAAAAAAAAAAAAAACTGCCCAACACGTGTGTGGGGGTTTTGTTTTTGGGTCATGCATGGTGAATGAAATAAATAAACACTCACTAATAAATACTGTGCAACACGTGGGGGGGGCTGTTTTGGGACCAAGCATGGTGAATGAGTAAACTTAAAAAAAAAAAAAAAAAAAACACGTATACAACAATGCTCACACTTGTAGCAGGACGCCAAGTGACAAGCATGAGTGTCAGTGATGCAGGGACGCGGAGCTGGAGTCATCACCACCACGACTAATACAGCACGAGGATCACGTCTCTCCTATGAGTGTTAGAGAACAAGACAGACAGACTGGCAGAAAGACAAGTGAGGCTGTGATTCCCCTACCACTGCTAATGAAGTGTGCTCCTGGTAATTGTCATGCAAGTGCGTGCTGAGAGAGAGAGAGAGAGAGAGAGAGAGAGAGAGAGAGAGAGAGAGAGAGAGAGAGAGAGAGAGAGAGAGAGAGATTAAGAAAAAGCCTACTTATATTGTCTTTCAATACCTTCTAATAATAAATCACACACAAAACCTCTCAATTTACTAATAACAATGTGACTTCTGGTGAAAAAAGTTCCGTGACGGGGTGGAGGGCATGCAGGTTACCAAAAAAATTACTGGCGGGATGCAGTTTCCCAAAAATTTACAAAGAAAATAATTCGGCGCTAGTGGACATACATGTGGGGTCCCTTGTTGGCTGGGCCCCGTCCGGCAGGTCTGAGTTGCCAGTTTTGTATTTTCCTTGCTGTGTTACCAGGCCAGGCAGCTCAGACCTGCTGGACGCGACCAAGCCAGCTGGAGACCCCACATCACTAATGCCTTATAATTCCACACTGTTGCTTACCTTTTCAGACACCACTGAAGAAGCTCACGTGCGCTCCGTAATGCCAGCACGACACACATCACAAGCCACTTGATAAACGGTGCCCATATTTCCAAGCACTGCGCATCTATTTCCAGCACACACTCAGGCACTGACACCTCACCTTCCTCACCCACGTGTGCTCTACAATGCCAACACCACAGAACACACCACAGGCCAGAGGGAAATAGTGTTCGTATTCTCAAGCACTGCACACCTCATTACCAGTACTCTTAATAATATCTACAAGTTACAGGGGTTTTCAGAAATGTTTTCATGATCTTAGTGACAGTTTAAGGCATTCTCTGCAGTATAATTGGGAAAAGCAACATGGGAACTCGACCAGTCATTTGTATTTCATCTCCACCATTTTAAACTAGCTATAGTATAAATTCCTGGTGTTTGCAAGTGTTTTCACGATTCTAGTAATAGTTCAACGAAATTCCTGTACTATTATTGGGGAAAGACACCATGGGAACTCGACCAGTCATCTCTGTGGCCAAAACACTTAGAAATACTTGCAGCATAAGCCCGTATACTGAAAAGCTACAGACCAAGAGCAGAGTTCTCGACTTTCTCCTCTTAGTAATTTAGAAATTTTGTTAGTCTGTCACTTGAACCACAAGAAAACATCCTTGAAAGCCCGTGAACCTTCAAATAGAGAGTAGAAGTACTTACTGCATAATATTTCTTCATAATATGGCTACAGTATTGCAGGAACTACGCACACTCCTACCGCCATGTTCAGTTGACGGGGCCTGAGTGGTGAGGAGTGAGGATGCTCGCTTGATTTTGGTGTTCCTTGTGAAGTAAATACTAATAAAAAAAAAATCTAATCTACTTGTTTTTATTTTAAAATTCATTATTGGTTTATGATTATATGTTTCAGATTATGTTAGCTGGTAAGAGTGTATTTTTCAAGGGTTAGCCTAATACGTTCATTTGACTTCGAGCTCTTTGATAAAATAACAATGTTCATGAAATATGGCCTATTTTTCGTGTGTTTTATTTTATTAGAAGGTTTGATATTACATTTATTTTAAGTAAAATGTCGTTTGCTCCTAGAACTTATTTCTAGTGTAAATCAAATAAACATCTAAATTGCAACAATAATAATAACAAAAAAAAATCCATTAAAATGAAAACACAGCATAACACAGAAATGGTAAATAAATACTGCAGAAATAAGACTGACAGCTAGAAATTTTTCTTAATAATTACGAAAAGACGGATCCTCAGTTCACTGCTCACGGCTCTAGTTAGTCACGTAGGCACCTTGCTACTGGGAGGCAGGGATGTACTGCGTAGCCGCGTTAAAGTATATATATATTAAGTGTTATATCGAGTGCGTTGCATCGTCAGGCTCAGCTAAAGGTGTGAAGAAGCAGGTGAATGAAGGAGGCCACGGTGGAACAACAGGTGAAGGTAAATAATGAGTTTAAAAGAGTCACTAGGATTGCTGTTTAAGAAGCCAGCACGTGCCTCCCCCATACCCCTCCCTCTCACCGTCGATCCCCTACCCCACCCAGCCCACTTCTCCCTCTTCCTTTGCTGTCCTCTCATCCCCTTCCCGTTTCCTCTTCCTCGCTCTTCCCTTCCCTTTTTACCCAAGGATAAGTGTAAATACGTAGGTAGGTATGATTCATACAGGGACTGCCACGTGTAGGTCAGACGGAACGGAACGGAACGGAAGGGAAAGAAGAGTGGGGGAAGCAGAGAACAATATAGAGGGAAATGTGGGGTGAAAGACAGCAGTGGGTAGAAAGTGTGTGGGTTTGACGGCTTCATGCTAGTTCCCTTATATTCTTGCGTTCTTAACCTTCTTCCTTCCTTGCTTCAGGTAGTTGTGCTGTCTTTCTCTCCATTGATATGTTCTCGTCACACTTCATTAACCGATTGTTGCTAATTTATTGCCAATATGTTTTAAATGCCATGTATCACCCTTATATTCTTGCGTTGTTAACCTTCTTCCGTCTTTGCTTCAGATAGCTGTGTTCTCCCTTCCACTTAATTAACCGATTGTTGCGAATTTGTTGCCAATATATTTTAAATGCCATGTATCATTAAATTTTATAATCCTGTTTTCGTTGCCTTTACACGAAATCAAGCTGTGTCCTCTGTTACATTGCTTCCTTGCTCGCATTGTAGTTCATGCCGGCGCCCACACAGATACTCGGACAGACGCCACCAGGAGAGAGCGGCGGAGTGAGGGCCGTTGGCTAGCAATAACTGGTTTGTTAGAGGGACAGAGGCGTTCAAAGTAAATCGTATTACCTGTGTTCCTGCCACGGTTTCTCTCTTGTGCGTCTGAAGGTAGAATATTACTGAAGGGGATGTTGTGTTCTTAGTTAGTTTTTATGTGTTTTTTATTTATGGTGATTGTTTAAAGGCTTCGTTTCTCTGCCGGCTTACCCCAACCCCCGACCCCTATGCCTCTCCCCTTCCCCTCCCTCCCCCCGGTGTCTATTCTCCCGTCTCTCTCTCTTCTCCCCTCCCCCATCCCTTCCCTTCTCCTCTCTCCCCATACCCCACCCCATTACCTTATTTGCTTCCTTTCCCTCACCTGTCTCCTCATACTTTTCTATCTTGTTTATATTTTCTCATACCTCCCCCTTCTCTTCCCTCTTTCTCCCTCCCATACCCCTTCCGTCTTACCTCTATCCCTATAACCTCTTCTGCTTATCTCCCCCCTCCTTTCCCTGTACCCTCTTCTCCATACTTCTCTCCTCTCCCCAAACCTTCTTTCTTCCTCGCCTCTCTCTTTCCTTTTCAATCTTCTTGCTTTGTGTATCGCTTCCCCTTCCCCGTTCAACTATCTCTCCCCATTCCTCAGCCATTTCATGCATGCCTTCCACTTGCAGGCTTCCTCTTTTCATACTATGACAATTGGTAATGTGTTTGTGTAATGTTACAGATCTAAATGACGTCTTATTCTTGATTTTCTTTTCCTTGTTGCCATTTTGTGTTGCCCTGCTACTACTACTACTACTACTACTACTACTACTACTTGCATCACTTACCATACCCACTGTTTTTTCCACGTCCAGTCACTACTGCGTAAGCCTCCACCAAGCACCACAATGCACCAGACTAATCCTGCCGGCCACTCCTTTACTGGTGATCCGCGGTGGGCTTGGCAAGAGGGGAGGAATCGTTTTACTGAAGGTCACGTGCTGATAATCCACGCCATGTGATCGATGTTCTGTGGGGGTTGAAAAATTTACGTTGAAAATATGAACTGCACGAAAGTCGGCAACCAAATCTGTTTATATGGAAATTGGCTTTGGTTTTGTTTACCAGCAAATCCACGTTATTTCTTTTCTTTTTTTTTTATATATATATTTTTTTGTGTGTTTTTAATCTATTGCTGCTATCCATTTGGTATTAAGTTTTTCAATATGTGTGTGTGTGTGTTTTGTTGGTGTGTTATGTTCTTGTTGATTTTTTTTTTTTCAGGTTTTTACAGTTTGTTCATCAATTTGATTCATATTTCAGGCCATTTGTTGCATTTAATTTGTATGCATATCTATTCATCTGTGCTGGAATTAATCTCTCTCTCTCTCTCTCTCTCTCTCTCTCTCTCTCTCTCTCTCTCTCTCTCTCTCTCTCTCTCTCTCTCTCTCTCTCTCTCATGTGCTTTGATTTGTATGTATATCTGTGATTGAAATTAATCTCTCTCTCTCTCTCTCTCTCTCTCTCTCTCTCTCTCTCTCTCTCTCTCTCTCTCTGCGGTAATCGGCTCCCGGGAATCAAGCGAGAGCCTGCGCCAGACCAAGGACAGGCACACATTAAGCACTGTTAAGTGGTATTAATTGTAAGGCGTGGTTTGGGGGGGTAGGCTAGGAGGGAGGGAGGTAAGGAGGAGGGAGGGAGGTAAGCTCAAGGAAATGCTGGTAGGGATATTCTCTCTCTCTCTCTCTCTCTCTCTCTCTCTCTGTATTAGTTAACGATTATTGATATTTCTGTTATTGTTATTGGTATTATTATTGTAGTAGTAGTAGTAGTAGTAGTAATAATAGTAGTAGTAGTAGTAGTAGTAGTAGTACCATAACACATCAAATCATAGTTTCCCGCTTCTTTTCTCTCCCTCAAAAACCTCCGCAGCTTAAACTCAACAAGCCCTTTGCAGACATTCATAGCTGGGGAAAATAACGCATCACTGGAGCAAAGAGGGCGAGGTTAGAGGGCAGGTAAGCATTGGTAAACACAGCGCCGCCTTATTCACGGCTATATTTTATCGGGTGTATTTAAACTCGGAGGTGCGTTTCTTATTAACAGCCCCGACCTAGTTATTCGTGGAAGGAAGGGATATTGGGCACAAGTAGGGGGTGGAGCACAGGTAGACTGATTGCGTTAAGAGGCAGGTGCGCGGAAGTAATGGAAGACTCGGCTTTTTTTTTTTTTTGATGTTTTTTTTCGTTATTTTTTTCTTATTTATTTACTTACAGCTGCTGGGAGTCAATAGTGAGTTTTGGTTGTTGTTGTTGTTGTTGTTGTTGGTGGTGGTGGTGGTGGTGGTATTTATTCTTTATTGTTGGTATTACTGTTATTTTATGTTGCCTTAATCACCACCACCACCACCGCCACCACCACCACCACCACCACCACCACCAGTAACCAAGTGCTGATATGTGTTCGCTTGGTGACAGCTTAAGCTTCAACGTGATGAACTTAATGAATATGATGTCATTTTAATCCCAAGTGTGTTTAGGATTATATTACCTTACGATAATCCTTTGAAGTAAATAACACAACAAAACGACATATTTCGCCTGATATATGAACACAATCTTAGTCTGCTTTTCTCCTTTCCCTCCTTTTACTGTTTTCCTCATGTCTTCCTTCGCATCCCGTGTAACATTTCTTCTTTTCCTATTTCCACACGTTAACGCGACCATTTAAATGTATATTAACACAACCTTTAGTTTCTGTCCTGCTTCCACGTCTCTTTTCACTTAATATTTCTCATTCTTGCTCTCACATTCTCTCTAGCACTTTCATCCACTATTTTCTATTTCTTATATTCACAACTTGACTATTTAAATCTGTATTAACACAAGCTTTGATTTCCGCCCTGCTTCAGTGTCTCTTTTCACTTGATATCTCTCTCCTATTCCCACATTCTATCTATCAGTTTTTATCATCTATTTTCTCGCCTTGTCGCCTTTGTTTCTCATTCCAGTTGATTCCTCATGCCCTCAGTAATTCTCGAGGGTCATTTCACATTATACCCAACATTTTCACACTGATTCGTCTTATTTATCCATCATCACGCGCCAATTTACTAGTTACCTTGTTTTTTGTGCCTCCGTCAATAGATGTCTCTTTTAACACGAGTCCTTTCATCAGACAGAGAAGGACGCATTTCTATCCTCAGTGCATTGCTTCCCCCTCCACCTGTCCAAAGTACCTCCGTGTTCTGCCTTACACGCATTGTAAAACTGCAATGCATCGAGACAACACCCTTTTATGTACCCCTTTCTCGCCCCTGACCTTTCCTCTTCCTCCCTCTTGGCACTTCTCTCTTGTCTCTTTCTCTTTCGCTTTCTCCATAGTGTTTTTAATGTGTTTTCAAGGTATTTAGGTTTTCTTGGGTTTACTTGCTTTTTTCGTTTCTCTTTCCTTCTTAACTCTCTTCCCCATCTTGTTAAATTTATTTTTCCTTCTTAACTCTTTCCTTATTTCCCGTTCTCCTTAAATCCCTTCTCTTATCTCCCTTTTTTCGTTCATTCCCTTTTTTTTCTCTTTGTCTTTTGTCTCTATCTTTCTTTCTTAATTAATTTTTCTTTTCCTTAACTTCGCTTTCCTTTTCCTTAGCTCTTTTTCTTTCTCGTTGCTTTCCTATTTTCTTAATTCCCTTCTAGTTAACTTTCTGCTTTCTTAATTTTCATCTTAACTTTTCCCATTTTCCTTAAACAGTTCTCTCACCTTTAAACTCTCCCTTTTTAATTCCCTCCCTTTATCTTAAATCTTATCTCCTTAACTCTCTTTCTCCTTATCTCCTTTCACTCATGTTATTAAGACATCATAAAAAATTTTAACTTTTTCATTTTTTCTCTCATATTCTTCCCTTTCACACCATCTCAGAAAGGTATGACTTCTCCTCCTCCTCCTCCTCCTCCTCCTCCTCCTCCTCCTCCTCCTCCTCCTCCTCCTCCTCCTCCTCCTCCTCCTCGTCCCTTTCCTCCATGTCATTCCTTTTAACCGTCCTTTATTTCTTTCCTTTCTCTCTTCCTTCCTCTCCTCCTTCCTCCCTTCCTACCTCCCTCCGTCAGCGCCTCGCGGGCCATCTTCTCCGGCCGATAAAGTTCCTCTCGCTTCATTAGGTGTGTGCAATGCCGTCATATTTCATGGACTTTGTGGTATTTCTCGCCTCCTTTCTGTCTTTGTAGTTTTGTGTGTGTGTGTGTGTGTGTGTGTGTGTGTGTGTGTGTGTGTGTGTGTGTGTGTGTGTGTGTGTGTGTGTGTGTGTGTGTGTGTGTGTGTGTGTGTGTGTGAGTCACTTCCATACTTAATTAATTTACTTGTGATAAACAGATACTCATTTTCTAGGCAAACGTGTCCTCTAATATCTCTCTCTCTCTCTCTCTCTCTCTCTCTCTCTCTCTCTCTCTCTCTCTCTCTCTCTCTCTCTCTCTCTCTCTCTCTCTCTCTCTCTCTCTCTCTCTCTCTCTCTCTCTCTCTCTCTCTCTCTCTCTGTTTTCATCTCAACATTACTTCACCGTCTGTTATCATTCTATTCTTTGAAACCTTACGGTCATTTTCTGTTTCCCGTTTTCTTTTTTTTTTTTCATGGGAGGCTAAGAATTCTTTTCGCAAATACGGAGGCAAGGAGGGAAAAGTCTGTCGGGTTTGCAATACAAGTGTGCCGTGTTGTGTTGTGCGTATTTGTGTTGTAATATTACTGGCGGAGAGGTGGTGTGGTTCTCTCTCTCTCTCTCTCTCTCTCTCTCTCTCTCTCTCTCTCTCTCTCTCTCTCTCTCTCTCTCTCTCTCTCTCTCTCTCTCTCTCTCTCTCTCTCTCTCTCTCTCTCTCTCTCTCTCTCTCTCTCTCTCTCTCTCTCTCGTGACCTGCAGTGATAATGTTGCAATAACATAAGTCGACACTGAAAATAATAACATGATATTCTTTCCGCCTCCTCCTCCTCCTCCTCCTCCTCCTCCTCCTCCTCCTCCTCCTCCTCCTCCTCCTCCTCCTCCTCCTCCTCCTCCTCCTCTTGTTCTCGTTTCCATCCTTTCCGTCTTTCGTATTTTGTGATTTTCCTCCTTCCATCCCTTTCTCTCTTTCTCTCTCCCTGATAAAGACGTTTCCTTTGCTTTTGTTGAATAAAAATAGGCGTTCATTTACGGCTTGTAGTGGCGACATGATGGCTCTTGTTAACCTGTGTAATTTGTTTTTATTGCGGTATTAATTAGTCTGGTTTGTGATAAATATCCTCGAAAGGACAGTTTTTTTTTTATTTCTGTTTTGTGTAATAATGTTCTATTTTTCTTATATTCCCACTAAAGCCGCTATTTTTTTTATTTTTTCCTTTTAAAAATACTGTGCTTTGTTTTATTTATTTATTTGTTTTTGTTTTGCCGTTTTTTTAAAAGTTTTATCGCATGAATTACAAGACAACAGCATTTTTTTCTTATTTTGTGGGTTTGCTTACATTTTTTTTCTTAACACAAAAAAAAAAAAGAAAAAAAAATGCTTCTATTTTTTTTTTTTTCTGGAATTCGTTCCACAATTCTCTTCTCCAAAACATCAACACTTTTTTCAAGTTTTCTTGGAATGTTGCTGATTTTCTTTATTCTTTTGAACTCAGAGGCACAGCGTCACTTTTGACTGCTGCTGTATTCTCTCTCTCTCTCTCTCTCTCTCTCTCTCTCTCTCTCTCTCTCTCTCTCTCTCTCTCTCTCTCTCTCTCTCTCTCTCTCTCTCTCTCTCTCTCTCTCTCTCTCTCTAAAGCTGTTTTCGTTGGGTGTGGAAACCCTATCCTTAAAAATTTCTACAGTAACAATCGGCCCTTTAAATATTTTCCCAAGGCGCAGTTGTTTGTAAGGAAAAGTAATGTGTGCATGAATATCCCTCCTCACGGCCTACTTTTCTGTAAATTCTCTCCCCTCCCCCCTCCCAAATTCCCCCATCAAGACCCCCACGGCCAGACTTATTGCGGCTTGTTAGGTTGTCAGGTTGTTAGCGAGGAATAGAAAGATTAAAATGAACGACGTGACGGTGATAATGCAAGATGATTGGCTGGTGTTCCGTTGTTGTTGTTGTTGTTGTTGTTGTTGTGGTGGTGGTGGTGGTGGTGGTGTGTTCCTCCTTGGTAGATCATCTTATTTACTTATTTAGATTTTTATTTATTTATTTATTTATTTATTTATTTTTTTTTATCAGTGATACACTCTTTACTTCTTCATTTATGTTCCTCCTTGGTAGATATACTTATTCACTTATTTATTCATTTATTTATTCAATTTCTCATCTGTTTTCCTTTTATCACTGCGATACGATCTTTACATTTTCGCTATATTTTCGTTGCAGGATGAAGAGATTAAATTATTTGAAATTTGCCACCGCAAGAACAATGTCATATTTCGTTTTTCCGGCATAAATAATGTTGGGATGTATGAACAGTATTTCTCACTATTCAGAAAGTTTCTACGTTTTGAACCCGAAACACGCTAATTTTGTGGCATCAGCTGCGTATTTTGCCCGCGTCTACTGGCTGCTGAATCTTGCACGCCTGTCGTCTTGCCGCAGAAAACACAACACTTCTCTCCCCGTGCTTCTGTTTTATTCTTGTTGGCCATCACGGCACAAAAAAACAAAAAAAAAAAAAACAAACAAACAGACAGGCAAACAAACAAAAACAAAATACACACTTAGAACCCAAGAGCAGCAGAATCACAGCAGCTTGACGTAAGATCGAAACCTCTACACAAAGCATAAACACGAGCCGCTACATATCCTAAGGTGGAGTTCTGCTTTTGGGAGTATAAATTCTACCCTGAGAAACTCCAGCATTTGTCAGGAACACAGGAATGACCTCTGTGTGAATTTGCACATCTATCATTTGTACAAATATTCGTTAGGCGGATTTCTCTTGACATTGCCACGTGAAGCTTGTCGCAGTTCCTGGCAGATATGAAAAAAATAAAAATAAATAAATAAATAGATAAATAAAAATAAATAAATAAATAAAATAATAATGATAAAATAAATAAATAAACAAATAGATACATAAAAAAATCGCCAGGATATTTCGATGAGCAGTACACGCGATGTTTTGGGTCCTCGGGGATATACAAGGAGCAGTGGGGCGTGTTGTTGCAGTGTGGTGGTGCGTTTGTTCACTGAGCGTCGCGCAAGATGCTTTCCTGGGAGTATCGCGCCACTTGGACGCATCTGTCCGTGGCAGTTGTTTCCGGCGAATGACGTACCAGTATTTCGTC
>NC_087193.1:9107283-9112283 GCF_035594125.1 Scylla paramamosain | reverse complement strand
GGTACGGTATGGTATGGTGGACTTTCATAGTGTTTGTTAGTGTGCTGTGGTGCGTTGTGGTGAAGTCCCAGGTTGTTACGAGAGTTGTATAAAAATAATAACGCATTACGAACAGATGTACAACAAGGAATGAATTAATATGGTGGGTTTTAGTAATAACACTTAGACAAGGTTGGTCAGTCAAAGCGGTGACATCGGCGGAAATAAATATTTAACTGTTAAAAGGTGTGAGGGGGAAAGAATAAACATGGTGCTTATTTATTACTGGTGCACACAGGGAAACACGTGGTGGGGCATGATAACAGTTTGATGTGAAATGAAATATAAAAATAATTGGAATGACAGACATGAAAGACAGATTAGAGTTATGATTAATGTATAGTTCTGAAGTGACCCAGAAGGCTGATGGAACTGTGACAATGGGATTATAATTACACGTGTGACAAAGGAGAGAGAGAGAGAGAGAGAGAGAGAGAGAGAGAGAGAGAGAGAGAGAGAGAGAGAGAGAGAGAGAGAGAGAGAGAGAGAGAGACCTTTCAATATATGGGTGATTACAAACCAATCCCTTTTTGGAAATGTCTGTTTTGTAATTAGTGATTCTGTCTATGTAATCTTTAAGTGTAATCTTGTAATCTTTAATTTTCCCATTCTTACTGATCTCAAAATTACTAAAGATGGTTTAGATATCAAAAGTTAGGTTATTGTTATAGAGAGAGAGAGAGAGAGAGAGAGAGAGAGAGAGAGAGAGAGAGAGAGAGAGAGAGAGAGAGAGAGAGTGAGTGTCAGTCCATTCAGTCATTTTATAAACTCCTAGAATGCATTTTTCCATTTTTTTCCTTTTCAGCAAACATTCTTTCCTTATTTTTGTTCTTTTCCCTCTCTCCTTTTTCTTCCTAACAACACAATGTCTCTCTCTCTCTCTCTCTCTCTCTCTCTCTCTCTCTCTCTCTCTCTCTCTCTCTCTCTCTCTCTCTCTCTCTCTCTCTCTCTCTCTCTCTCTCTCTCTCTCTCTCTCTCTCTCTCTCTCTCTCTCTCTCTCTCTCTCTCTCTCTCTCTCTCTCTCTCTCTCTCTCTCTCTCTCTCTCTCTCTCTCTCTCTCTCTCTCTCTCTCTCTCTCTCTCTCTCCGCCTGCATTTCATGTCCCTTGTTTTTCACTGTCATCTTTCAGTCGTTAGAGAGAGAGAGAGAGAGAGAGAGAGAGAGAGAGAGAGAGAGAGAGAGAGAGAGAGAGAGAGAGAGAGAGAGGACTGACTGACTAAAATACCCACCAATATTTCCACAGTGAGTAAAATTAACAAACACACACACACACACACACACACACACACACACACACACACACACACACACACACACACACACACACACACACACACACACACACACACACACACACACACACACACACACACACACACACACACACACACACGTAATAAACCTTAAACTTAGGTATTCACTCAATTAATTAAGGCAGAAGCAGTTAGTACACACACCTTTACCTGTAGGCGGTGAGAACCTTGGGGAAAAGAAATAAATGAGCTCTTTTCTTTCTTTTTTTCTTCTCTCTTTTTTTTTTTTTTACCTTCTTGAACAGCTGTTGGGATAATTGACTTAAGCTCCCCCTTCTCCTTCCACCCCGCCTCTCCCTCTCTCTCGCTTTCTCTCTCTCGCCTCACGCTTCAGCACACGCACCCACACACGCACAGGCACACGCATCCACGCACATGGTCTTAAATGATGTAGTAAACACGGCCTGAGATCTTAATTAATTCGGCGGATCACTCCAGGTAATAGGTTCTGCTTGCCTGAGAACTCTTAAACCGTGAGAGAGAGAGAGAGAGAGAGAGAGAGAGAGAGAGAGAGAGAGAGAGAGAGAGAGAGGGAGAGGGAGAATAAATAGAGCATGATGAAGTTGGTGTCATAAGTAATCACCTTCCTCCCTCCCATCACCTTCACCGCCCCGCCAAGATAACGGGGATAACCTGTTTTGTCTTGTTTGTGAAATATTGCTCCTATTTGCCCTCTCTGGTATTCTTAGTGCTGAGAAAGTTGTCCTCTTTGCTATTATCCTTCGTCTTTCTCCTCCTTTCTTCCTACTTGATTTTCTCCTAGTCTTCCTTTGTTTATTTTTTTGTTTGTTTTCTTTGTTCTTCGTTTTTTTTTTCTCGATTTTCTCCTTTTTGTATGGTCTTCTTCGTCTTCCTTCTAGCTTCCTTCCTTCTCTTGATTTTCTCCTCGTTTTCCTTTTTGCTTTTCCTTTGTTTTCTATCTTTATATTCTTCGTTTTGTCATTCTGTTTTTTCTTCCTCGATTTTCTTTTTTTTTTTTTTTTTGCACTTCGTCTTCCTTTGCTTCCTTCCTTCTCTCGATTTTCTCCTCGTCTTTCTCTGTTCGTTTTTTTCTTCGTTTATATTCTTCGTTTTCTCTTCCTTTTCTTCTTCCTCTCGATTTTCTTCCTTTGTTTTCTTCGTTTTCTCTTCCGTTTCTTCTTCTTAATTTTTTTCCCTTTTTTTTATACTATTCTTCGTCTTTATCTTCCTTTCCTCTTCCTCTTGATTCTATTTTTATATTTTCGTTTTCTCTTCCTCTTATTCTTCCACTTGGTTTTCTTTTTCTTAATCTGTTATATTTTTGTATTCTTCTTGGTCTTCTTTTGTCTCTCTTATTCCTGTCAGTTTTCTTCCTCTTCCTCTTCCTCCTCAGCATCATCCGACTTTCTCTTATGTCTCTTTTCCTTTCCTTTCTTCCTTTCTCTTCTCTTGGGTCATCTCTTCTATTTTATTCTCTTTCTCTCCTCTCCTCTCCTCTCCTCTCCTCTCCTCTCCTCTCCTCTCCTCTCCTCTCCTCTCCTCTCCTCCTCTCCTCTCCTCTCCTCTCCTCTCCTCTCCTCTCCTCTCCTCTCCTCTCCTCTCTTCTCTTCTCTTCTCTTCTCTTCTCTTCTCCTCTCCTCTTCTCTCCTCTCCTCTTTTCTCCTCTCCTTTGTGTTGTCCTCTGATCTCTTAACTTCCCTTTTATTCCTCCTCCTCCTCCTCCTCCTCCTCCTCCTCCTCCTCCTCCTCCTCCTCCTCTCCAGTATAGCCACGCCAAGAATACGCATAAAAATAACAATAAAAAGTGTAAATCCTGGAACTACATTCTTTCCCCGTTTTCTTTCTTTTTCCCGTTTTCTTTCTCCCACGCCCTCCAGTCTCCGTCCCGTGACAAATGAAGCCAGATAATGACCCCGCCCCAGGTCACCGCAGCAACATATGACCCCTGGGTGACCGTACAATCTGTCAGGTCAAAGAACTCCTCGACACGCGAACCCTTGGGAGTCACACCTGTTTTTTTTTTTTTTTTTCCTTTTTTCCTCTTTCACCGTGGTTGGTAGGTTCTTATCGCGTATCTCTCTCTCTCTCTCTCTCTCTCTCTCTCTCTCTCTCTCTCTCTCTCTCTCTCTCTCTCTCTCTCTCTCTCTCTCTCTCTCTCTCTCTCTCTCTCTCTCTCTCTCTCTCTCTCTCTCTCTCTCTCTCTCTCAGAATTGCTTCTTATTCTCTTCTTACTTCTGGGAAAAATGCAAAGGCTCTCCGCTGGATCAGATTTTTCTTTTTACTTAATTTTTTTCTTGTACTTCTTTCTTTTCCATGAATACTTGATATGCTTAATTAATTATTCACTATTAATGCATTGTGTGTTTATGTCATTGTTTGTAAGAGCGATGTGAATGTTGGAAAATATATGCTTCTAGAGAGAGAGAGAGAGAGAGAGAGAGAGAGAGAGAGAGAGAGAGAGAGAGAGAGAGAGAGAGAGAGAGAGAGAGAGAGAGAGTGAGTACCGTGTTATCCAACCAATTACGTGGCTCGCTCATACCTGTAATTACCTTCCCTTTTGGATGTGTTACCTGTGTTACCTGTTTTTTCACTTAAATTAATTGACTTGTTTTTGGTGTTGCTCTCATTATTCAGTCCTCCGGGAACGTGAGGGAGAGAGGGGAAGGGAGAGAAAGGAAGGAGAGCGAGATGGTGTGAATAGGAGGGAGAGAGAGAGAGAGAGAGAGAGATGTGGGGGGAAGGGTACTTAGTGACGGAGGGATGGAGGGAAGGATGGTTAAGTAACAAGAGGAAAGTAAAAGACAGGTAAAGATTGAATCCAGTGAAGAAGCAGCAGCAGACCTTTTGTCCCTTGCGAGGCTGTTTGTGATGAATTGGTGTAGTAGTAGTCTAAAGAAGGAGACGAAGAGTAGAAGTGAGGATGTAGTAGGGTAGTCAAGGGTAAGTTAATGATTCAGGTAGGGGAAGAAAAAAGTTGAAATAAATAATGGAGGAAAAATAAGTGAGGTGAGAGAGTTGGAAGGGGGTAAAGGAAAATTGAATAACATAGTAACTTTATAATTTATCTTTTCCTCTTCCTTTCTTTGTCCTCTGTGCTCGTCCTCTTACTACTACTACTACTACTACTACTACTACTACTACTACTACTACTACTACTACTACTACTACTACTACTACTACTACTACTACTACTACTACTACTACTACTACTACTACTACTACTACTACTACTACTACTACTACTACTACTACAACTACTGTTTTTTGTTCTTTGTTTGTTTGTTATTACTGTGTGTTGTTTGCGTTCGCTTTTGTTTTTGTTTCCTTTTGTTTATATACTTAATCACACGTCTTTTGTTGTTGTTGTTGTTGTTGTTGTTGTTGTTGTTGTTGTTGTTTCTTTTTCTATTATCATTATTATTATTAGTGCTATAAGTGAGTGGAATTTCTCATTTGTAATAAGATCATATGTAAAAGACTATATTAAATTATTTTTTCTGTAATACCGTGGCACTGATTTACTGCACGTCTGGTCTTTGCTGCAGAATCGGGAAGGTAGTTAATGCATTTGCAAATTGAAGCAAGGAAAAGAGTTTAATTTCTTGTAGTGGTAGAGATGATGGTGGTAGTATTAATTAATGCACTTCCTCTCATTACTATTCTGTGCACCTTTCAAATGCAAGAGTT
>NC_087193.1:9072283-9102283 GCF_035594125.1 Scylla paramamosain | reverse complement strand
AGAGAGAGAGAGAGAGAGAGAGAGAGAGAGAGAGAGAGAGAGAGAGAGAGAGAGAGAGAGAGAGAGAGAGAGAGAGAGAGAGAGAGAGAGAGAGAGAGAGAGAGAGAGAGAGAGAGAGAGAGAGAGAGAGAGAGAGAGAGAGAGAGAGAGAGAGAGAGAGAGAGAGAGAGAGAGAGAGAGAGAGAGAGAGAGAGAGAGAGAGAGAGAGAGAGAGAGAGAGAGAGAGAGAGAGAGAGAGAGAGAGAGAGAGACCATACCATTGAGGCTTATCAGGGAGGGAGATCGTAGCTAAAAACGACGTTATTGACACGGAACGAGTCTCGGGAGAGGCAGCGAAAGATTCCTCCGTGTTGGGGCGAAATGGTGCGAGCGAAATTGATACTGAACTCTTAACAGCCCCTCCCTCCACCCCCCCACCCTTCCCATCCCCCTTCTCACCCCCTCTTACGTCCCCACGGCTCACAGGAGGAAAGAATGCACTGCTAGGGGAGGTGAGGGGGTTGAGGGAGAGATTAAGACTGGTGAGGGAATACGACAGGAAGGGGAGAGAACTCGTGGGAGAAGAATGGGAAGGGTTGGATGATGGAGGTTGTAGAAGTGCTGTTAAAGGGTTGAGGTGCGTGTCGTGTCCTTTTTACGCAAATAAATCTTAATTAAGCGTCGGACAAGGGTGCTATTTTGGCAGTGAGTGTTTGAAATCCCGACATTCTTTGCAAAAACATGCTTTAGTGCCGTATATGGATAATAAAGGCAGTTAGAAGAGTAAATTTAGGATAAACTTAGCTAAAATTTACAGGCATTGGTAGCGAGACTAATGCCGATAGCTACCCCGCCCACTCAGCCTTTCGTGACGTCGATGTGACATTTAACTATAACCTAAGAGTAATCACCCATCCAACCAGCAGTTCTGTCGTTAGTAACTGCGTCTAAGCATGTCACCTTCAGGACGGAAGTAAATGCTGCTCTTTCTAGATCTGTCTATATCTGGAACAAGAAATAACGGGTTCTTTTTTTCTTTTCATTTTCTTGTTCTTGTTTCTTCTTCTTTTTCTTCTTCTTGTCGCTTTCTTGCTCTTTTCTTCCTTCTCTTTCCTGTTCATATCTTCGTCTTCCCGCTATTTCGTATTTTTAACTACTCTTCCTACTCATCTCTTCCTTTTTTTTGTGTTTTCTTTTCTTTTCTTTCTATTCATCCTTTCTCCGTTTCGCTAGCTCTTCTCTTTTGCAATCCTCTCCCTGTTTATCCCTCCCTCTATTCGTTTTCTAAGTTTTCTTTTTCGTTCTCCTCTTCCGGGTGAACCCTTCTTTTCGCTATTCTTTTCTTATTCTTCCTGTCTATCTCTTCCTCTTCGTTTCCTAATTCATCCTTTTCTTACTCCTCTTCCTGCTCATCCCTTCTTCTTTTCGCTAGTTTGCCCTTTTTCTTCCTGTTTCTTTCCTTTCCTCTTTTCGTTTTTTTTTAATTCTCCTTTTTCTTACTTCTCATCCTTTCCACTTTGCGTTTTCTATTTCATCTTTTCCTCTTCTTGGCTTCTCGTTCTTCTCGTTCTCTTCGTCCTCCGCCTTTACCCTTCTGATCTTGAGTGATTTACAACAAAAAATTACGTTATGCATAAGAAAACATGCGATATGGTAATGCGTTGGGTCCGGCGGGCTCACGAGGAAGGAAAGGAGGAAGAAAATGGAGTCTTACAAATCAAGGGGAAACTGTTTTTAAGAGGAGAAAATGTTTAGTTGCATTAATAATTTTGTGATGTAATGGGAGAAGGCTTAGGAGTGGTTAAATAATTGATTTGCTGGATTTTCATATTGTTTTTCGTGTTTAATTATTTTTTAATGATTTTTTTGTTAGTGTTCTTGAGTTTGGTAGTGTTTGTGATTGTTATTTTTCTTAATAGTATCCTGTGTCATCATCATCATCATCATCATCATCATCATCATCATCATCATCATCATCATCATCATCATCATTTGCTGTTTTAAATCTTGTTGAACCGTTTCCTCCTTTTTCATTTTATTTTTCTTTTTCCTTTTCTTTTCATTTCTATTCTTGTTTCTATATATACTGTACAGACTCCCATATTCTTCATCAGCTACCCGGGCACTCCACTTCATCCCAGCAAACGTTATCTTCCAACTGCAATTTACGACTAATTCTCTCCATACTCCTTTCACCAAAACTGCCAAAGCCTTCATGAAACCCTAGCAGAACCCCAACCTAACATTCCCTGCTACCTCACATCCTCCCCTCTAGACCAGCCCCCTGACCTCATATCTTACCATCCACCCACCCCACCCCCTCCATACGCCCCTGCACCCTCCACAAATTCCCACATCCACTCCAGGGTAGAGGCAATTTTTTTTTTTTTAGTGGAGGGAAGCTTGTGGGAGTTTTTTTGCGAGTCAAGGTCAGTATGAGTTCGCCCTTCCTGCATAATGGAGAGTTTTAATAGTGAAGGCCTATAGGCTTGTCTGGATATGAAGGTTTTTATGTGTGGGGAGGGTTTGACTGTGTGTGTGTGTGTGTGTGTGTGTGTGTGTGTGTGTGTGTGTGTGTGTTTAAAGAAGGATGTTTTGTGTGGGATTTTTGGGTATTCTGACTTTTATTTTCGTGTGTGTGTGTGTGTATGTGTGTGTGTGATATTGGTAGTGTTGATGGGCGGGCCTGTGCTTAATTATTTGCAGTTCATTTCATTCGTAGTCAAAATCACATTTAGACAATGGAAAAAAAAAAAAAAATCTCCCGCAAACAAACCCCTGGCGAATATTATCCTTTGAATCAAAAGGTAAAATTTTAATTAATGTGGAGGAAATAATTATAAAATGTTTTGGAGCCATTACGGATATATTTTGCTTGGTACCAAAGCACAACAACGCCATTACTCCTAGAAATGTGAATGGAATGTATTCGAGTTTATTTGAGTAATAATATAATAATCATTTATACCTGAAACGTGTATCGAAATAATTACTCTTCGTTTTCATCACAGCATCATAACTCACAAATATTTATACACACACTGACTGGAAACCATCATTTTGCATTTTTCTCTAATATACCTCTCATATATTTTCCCCCCATTAAAAACATTTCCAAATAATTGCTTAATGTCTCCTATCTTGTCATACGCTCACCGCATATAAATATTTAACACTCGAGGGGGTAACGAAAACATTCACATATATATTTTTTTCCAATTTATCTATCCAATTTCCATCCAGCGCAACCAGGCATCTGTTTGGAGAATAATAGCATTGCATATTCATCATTACTGTTGACACCCACAGGTATGCAGGTCACCGGAACACCTGTACGGTATTTCGATATTTCACTTTGCATTATTGACGCCTCCTCTTAGCCAGCAACGTCCACCACCACCACCACCACCACCACCACCACCACCACCACCACCACCACCACTGCACTCATTATTACTACCACTTTTTGGGAAGTACTGCTGGCGTGCCACTTCACTACAGTCATAGATGCGTATTCTTAGCCCTTTCACTTTGATAAGAAACAATTAGCAGCACCAGAAGCAGTGCGTGAAGTCGTTAAGTATCTGTAAGAAAGTTAGCGGTCAAAAAGGATACATTTTGCAATTTCTACCCAGTTTAAAGACTAGATATGGCTGTAGAACAAGTTAAGATGTCTCAGAGTGATTGGTAATTAGGGAAAGGTGGAACAAGTGGCAGTCAAAGAATTAAACATTTCATCGTCTGAGCTCGGCCATATGAACAGAATATAGTGCAAGTTACCGGCGATTTTCTAGGCGGTTTTCGTGATTCAAGTGATAACCGGTTTTTATACACGTGGAGCTTTGGCCTCGAGCAAGAACAAGGGGAAAAAAAGTTAAATGAAGGTGCCAGTTCCTAAAGAGCTTAGACCGGAATCCTAACTAAAGAGGATAGACCGAAACATAACCTAACTTAACGTAGAAAGAATATACCGGAAACCAAACCTAGCATAACTTCACCTAACTTAACCAACCTAACCTAACCTAAAGAGAACAGATCAAAAACATAATTAAAAAAAAAAAAAAAAGCTGATGACAAGTCTCGGGTTTAACAAGGACTCGGCAGCATTAATGAGGATAACGCCCTTGAGGAGATGACTAATAATTTCTATAGCTTTTGAAAATAATCCTGTTGGGGGAACGAAGCATTTAATAATACAGGCCATGGTTAGAAACTCAGCCTCGCCACACTCACATTTTAAGAATCCTTCCTCAATGTTAAGTTTTATGATCTGCTTGGAATCTCAATATGCTTTCAAGGAGACTGACAGCAAACCAGGGAACTTAATCCTTTCTCTTTTATACGAATTAATTAACAGCACCAGGAGTAATGTTTGAAGTCTTTATAAGCATCTACAAGAAAGAAGGGGATGAAGAAGAATAGATTTTGCAATTTCTACCTAGTTTAAAAATTAGAGGTGGGTGTAGAACAAGTAAAGATATCTCGGAATGATTAGTAATTAAGGAAAGATGTGACAAAGGGTTAAGATTGAGGAAGAACACTAAACACGATGGAAATGAGCAAGAAGAGACGAAACACGCAATGAAAAGGAGGAATATGAAACATGCATGAAGACTGTAGAAATAAAGAAGGAAGCAAGAAAGAACCCCTGTGAGTGCCAGTCTTCTAAATTCAAGGACGCAACAAGATCACGCAATATAAAAACCACGACAAATGCAGAAGGTTATTTTATCCTTTGACTTTACTTCAACTTTTTTATGACTACTCTTAACAGGAACAAACACGTAAAAAAAACAAAAACGATAGAAATACATCAGATAACCATTACTATAACCCCCATATCCGAAAAATCTAACCATATATCTACGCCCGTTCCCTTTGATTCCCCCTCTACATCATTGACAGACCCCCTGTAGCCTCCCCCTCCATCCACACCATCACAGCCTGAAGACATTTAATAAAAGTTAAACTGCCACTATTACATCCATACATCGCGACACTGCTGCTATGAATCAACGTATGTCGCCTTTAATTTTCCCCCTGAACGGCTCCTCCCAGGCCAGCACCCAGTCGTCCTCGCCCAGGGTCTGTGTGGGTGTCAGCCGCCCAGCCATCACAACATTAGGCCTCTGAGGGTTCTACTATATCTAGCTCCTGGCCCATTTCCTGTCCCTCCTCGACATGGAGCTTATGGGCCTGCCTAGGAGAGAGAGAGAGAGAGAGAGAGAGAGAGAGAGAGAGAGAGAGAGAGAGAGAGAGAGAGAGAGAGAGAGAGAGAGAGAGAGGCTTTATGTGCGTTGAATAATCATTAACTATTATTTCTTCCTATTCTACTACTACTACTACTACTACTACTACTACTACTACTACTACTACTACTACTACTACTACTACTACTACTACTACTTCTACATGCGATCATTTATAAAGGAAAGGATTAGATCATATGCATTTCCTTTTTCTTCCTGCGCCAATCTCAGTTTCCGTGCTCATTGTGTACTAATTACGCCTTGACAGCATAAAAACTCAGGTACATTATTTAATGCTACGCAGGTTAATATTATTGGCAAGTCATTTAGTGGAGCTCCGGGTGATGTAAAATTATTATTGCGGATTCAAATGTAGGTAAATAAATTCTGAACATAATTACGAGGTATCAACTGCATCAAAATGGCTCAAAACGCTTTCACAAAATATTTATCACGTGTTTGAATTATACTAGTCTTCTAAACTTGTAAACTCTATACGTCATATCAGTCCCTCGCTGCACAAGACTTCCTACATTCATATATACTTCCCCTGTGCTGTCCAACTGTCTAATGCAAGAGTTAATCAGTACCTTCACCCAATTACGTGTTTGAATTTTACTGCTCTTTCGAACTTGTAAATTTTATGTCTCTGTATCGCTTCCCTCTTCTTATGACTCGAGCTACTGAAGGAGAGAAGTATTGGCAAATCATCACAACGAATTTGCTCTTTATTTTAGGCCCCTTGGCTATTTATTTATTTATTTATTTATTTAGTAGTAGTAGTAGTAGTAGTAGTAGTATTTATTTTAGAAGGCGTTTTTCCCTCGTTTTGTCCTTGCCTGACCACCACCACAAAAAAAAAAAGAAAAAAGAAAAGTCACACCATACGTCTCTCCTTCCCCCGAGTCTCAACAAAGCCAGACCCTTATCGGCGGTAACTGATATAAACTTGAACGCTGAACCTCAACGAAGTAATTTGAGTTCTCCCTTACTGGCTTCAGCGGCAGTAAATCTCACCTAATCTAATGACGCATGGAGTAACTTAGGCGCTCCAGAGAAGACAACTTATATATGTTTACGTCGGCCTACGAAGACGAGGAGGAGGAGGAGGAGGTAAAGGTGGGCAGAAAGGAGATAAAATAAGCAGGTAATAATGCATGGGAGGAAAAGGCAGGAATAGGGAGAGAAACAGGAGGAGGTGAAGGAAATAGATGGTAACGCTGGGGGGAGTAGGAAAGGAGGAAATGGGAAGAAGAAGGAGAGCGAGAAAGAAGAGTAGAGAGAAGGGGGAAGGAGATACAACAATAGAGGGAGAAGATGAAGAAGGAAAACAAAGGAGAAAGAAAAGAAATAAAGGGGGAGAGAAGAAAGAGGGGAAGAAAACAAACTTGAGGGGAGGGAGGGAAGGAGAAAGAAGACACGGAATAAAGAAGAGGAGTAAGAGGAAGGCGAAGTGTGCGAGGGAGAGCAAGGGAGACTTCTGAGTTGAGAAACAGGGAGGGGAGAAAGAAAAAAATATTTAGAACCAAAGAAAATAGAATAGGAGAGAAGAAAAGAGAAGAGAAGAGAGCCAAGTGAAAAGAAAGAGGCATAATAATGAAGAAGGAAAGTTGATGAAAGAAAGGGCGAAAGGGAAAGGAATAGAAGAAGTAGAAGAAGGAGGGAGGATAAAATTGAGAGAGAAAAAAAAGAGCAAGAGTAACGACTAGCCGAGTAAGAGAGAGAGAGAGAGAGAGAGAGAGAGAGAGAGAGAGAGAGAGAGAGAGAGAGAGAGAGAGAGAGAGAGAGAGAGAGAGAGAATGGACGAAGGAGGCGGAACAAGGAGAGGCAGAGGGGAGAGAGAAAGTGTTTAAGTGTGTAAGGAAGGAAGATGGAGGAGATGAAAGCAAGGGGAGAGAGAGAGAGAGAGAGAGAGAGAGAGAGAGAGAGAGAGAGAGAGAGAGAGAGAGAGAGAGAGAGAGAGAGAGAGAGAGAGAGAGAGAGAGAGACCTACACAAGATGGAAACAATGAAGCATAAAGAATATTAAATGAGTTTGAGAAATTTAAATAAAAGAGGAAGATGAATAAAAAAAGGGTTAAGGAGAAAACGAGAAAAGAAGGAATGTGCAGAGAGAGAGAGAGAGAGAGAGAGAGAGAGAGAGAGAGAGAGAGAGAGAGAGAGAGAGAGAGAGAGAGAGAGAGAGAATAAAGAACACTCAGCAACATTATGAATAAAAAAGGAAGAAAAAAAGTGACAGTAAAAAGAATAATGATGAATACCAGGAAATAAATTGTAAGTGGAAATAGTTGAAAAAAAAAAAATGAATAAAAGTGTGAACATTAAATGAAGAGGAGGAGGAGGAGGAGGAGGAGGAGGAGGAGGAGGAGGAGGAGGAGGAGGAGGAGGAGGAGGAGAGGAATATGTAGACAGGTAAAAGGAAAATTATGAAATGTGAGATAAAAAGGGAGATAGAAAAAAAAATATAGAAAAATAATAATAATAATAATAATAATAATAATAATAATAATAATAATAATAATAATAATAATAATAATAATAATAATATGAATAAATTGGAGGGAAAATATTCAATGGAAAACAGAAAATGAGAATAAGAATCAGTGTTGGATGAAGTGGTGGTGATGATGATGATGATGATGATGAGGAGGAGGAGGAGGAGGAGAAACGATCATTAACCTTGAACGAGTAGAGAATTGTTAGGAAGATAAAGTGATCGAGCCATGACACCTTCTTCTTCTTCTTCTTCTTCTTCTTCTTCTTCTTCTTCTTCTTCTTCTTCTTCTTCTTCTTCTTCTTCTTCTTCTTCTTCTTCTTCTTCTTCTTCTTCTTCTTCTTCTTCTTCTTCTTCTTCTTCTTCTTCTTCTTCTTCTTCTTCTTCTTCTTCTTCTTCTTCTTCTTCTTCTTCTTCTTCTTCTTCTTCTTCTTCTTCTTCTTCTTCTTCTTCTTCTTCTTCTTCTTCTTCTTCTTCTTCTTCTTCTTCTTCTTCTTCTTCTTCTTCTTCTTCTTCTTCTTCTTCTTCTTCTTCTTCTTCTTCTTCTTCTTCTTCTTCTTC
Source organism: Scylla paramamosain (assembly GCF_035594125.1). Lineage (NCBI taxonomy): Eukaryota > Metazoa > Arthropoda > Malacostraca > Decapoda > Portunidae > Scylla > Scylla paramamosain. Next base: position 9,094,001 of record NC_087193.1, on the reverse strand, counting down.
TTCTTCTTCTTCTTCTTCTTCTTCTTCTTCTTCTTCTTCTTCTTCTTCTTCTTCTTCTTCTTCTTCTTCTTCTTCTTCTTCTTCTTCTTCTTCTTCTTCTTCTTCTTCTTCTTCTTCTTCTTCTTCTTCTTCGTCTTCGTCTTCTTCTTCGTTATATTCATCATCTTGTTCTTGTTCTTGTTCATCATCATCATAATAAGCATAATATGTATTTTTAATCTTATTTTTCCTAATTATCCTCCTCCTCCTCCTCTCTCCTCTCTCCTCTCCTCTCCTCTCCTCTCCTGCTCACCTGTCCTAATTAGCGCCGCGTCTTCCGTCTTCCCACAACACCTGCCTGACGACGGGCTGCCATTTTTACGGTAGTTTCTCACCTCTTTTTTTTTTTTTTTTTTTTGTAGCTTATTTTTCACTTGTGCCTTTTTCTTTCTTACTTTCTTACGTATTTTCTTTTTTTTTCTTTCCTGTGTTTTTTTTCCCTTTTTCTTATTTAGTTTCCTTGTTGTTGTTGTTGTTGTTGTTGTTCATTCATTCATGTTTATTTCTTCTATAACTTTCTCCTCGTCATATATTTTGTATAACTTTTCTTCCAACTTACTAGCATTCTCTCTCTCTCTCTCTCTCTCTCTCTCTCTCTCTCTCTCTCTCTCTCTCTCTCTCTCTCTCTCTCTCTCTCTCTCTCTCTCTCTCTCTCTCTCTCTCTCTCTCTCTCTCTCTCTCTCTCTTTAGTTTTCCTCATCGCCACCTCCTTTTGTCTGCGATTTCATTCTGTTCTTCCGCCTTTTCAACGATTTCCACACTTTAATAGAACCGATATATCTGCCCGTATCTCTCCTCCTCCTCCTCCTCCTCCTCCTCCTCCTCCTCCTCCTCCTCCTCCTCCTCCTCCTCCTCCTCCTCCTCCTCCTCCTCCGTAACTCTTTATTACTAGTATTAGATTTCAGTATTGCTTTAATTTCATAAGACGGAGGAATGTATGGGAGAGGAGAGGAGGGAGGAAAGGGAGGAAGAGGAAGTTGAGGGGGGGCAGGAAGAGGGATGGGAAGATAAGGGAGTTAGGGGCAATAAGGCCTGGGAAAAAAATAGGGTCGTGGGGAGAAAGGAAGAAGAAGGAGGAGGAGGAGGAGGAGGAGGAGGAGGAGGAGGAGGAGGAGGAGGAGGAGGAGGAGAGGAGAGAAGAATAAAGGGCTTTTGGGCGTTATGGGAGAAAGGAAGGTGGTGTTAGAATGAAAGGATGATAAAAACAGGGTGGGGGTTAGTAGGGTCAGGATGATGAGTTGGGGGGCTGGGTAGGCAAGGGGAGGGAGGGAGGGAGGGAAGAAGGGGTAGGGGGCAGGGAGGGAGAGGCAGGGGGGTTATGTAAGATGCTGTACGTTGTGTTATAGATGTTGTCACGCTGCCTGGAGTGTTGGCTCTAATGGGTGTTTATTTTAATCTCTCTCTCTCTCTCTCTCTCTCTCTCTCTCTCTCTCTCTCTCTCTCTCTCTCTCTCTCTCTCTCTCTCTCTCTCTCTCTCTCTCTCTCTCTCTCTCTCTCTCTCTCTCTGTTCTAAGTCTGAAATCTCTCACATATATGGTATTTTCATTAAGAGTACAATTAGATAATCATTTAGTCCTATTTATCCAAGTCTCCCCCACCTGTACAAAAAGGAGTCCATTAGAAAAAACAGGGATTATTCGCAGCATCACGGAATCCATCATTATATACGCCCGATTTTTCATTTTCATTTCATTAGGCTCAGTTTATATTTGAGGCTGATTCTATAGCGATGCGGTGCTGCAATGATTAATCGACGGGTAAATGCGTAATGCGTTATTGTACCGTCCCTTCTATAGCGGCCGTGGGTGCGTATGCAGATGAGCGCCATTAATATATATAGGAGTGCTGATCAATGTCACGTATCTTTCAATGGTATTCAAAACGACCAGGATTGTAATCAGCTTCACTGCCTGTATGATAGATAATTTGTGTGTGTGTGTGTGTGTGTGTGTGTGTGTGTGTGTGTGTGTGTGTGTGTGTGATCAAAAGTATGTCGAGTGGTGAATTAATGAGTAGTTTGATGAGGCAAGGCTGTGCATGTCAATATCACGTTTTTTCTTGTTTGTTTTTCATCATGGCAAGAAGTTCTGTCTCGTGTTTTCTCTCTCTCTCTCTCTCTCTCTCTCTCTCTCTCTCTCTCTCTCTCTCTCTCTCTCTCTCTCTCTCTCTCTCTCTCTCTCTCTCTCTCTCTCTCTCTCTCTCTCTCTCTCTTAATTGTGTTCTTTTCTGTTTCATTAAATATGCAAAGCCTGACGTAATATAACATACATACACACACACACACACACACACATACAAACTTTAACCCTTCATTATACTCATTCTATTTTTAATGCAAAGTCTTGGGATGAAGTTGGAAATTCATGAAATTACTCTACGTATTAATCATGTGGTAATGAGAACCAGGCCATCTTGGGGCTAATAATTACTCATAAGAATACAATAGGTTACCCACTTCCCTCGTTTTCTTTCCCTTCTTCCTCCTCCCTTGTCATTCCCTCCCTCCTTACCTCCCATTCTCCTATTATTCCCTTCCTCCTTACCTCCCATTCTCCTCTCCTTCCTTAATTCCAGTCCTCTTCTTCCCTATCTCCTTTCCTCCCATTCTCCTGTCATTCTCTCCCTCTCTCCCTTCTTTCATCTTTCCCTACTTTTCTCCTTACAATTCTCCAGTGTTGTCTCTCTCCCTTTATTTCCTCTCCATCCTCATGTTATTCCCTCTCTTCCTCCTCTCCTCTCATTCTCTTTTCATTTCCTTCCTTTCTCCCTTCTTTGCTCTCTTCCTTCTGTTATTCTTTCCCTCTTTCACTCTACAATTCTCTAGTCTAGTCTCTCTCTGTCTCTCCCTCCCTCCCTCCCTCCCTCCTTTTCCATCTCTTATCACTTTTTGCTCTATCACCATTTCCTTTCCATTTCTATCTCTATTTCTCAATCTTTCCTTCACACTGCCTCTCCCTTCTCCATTCGTTACTCTTTCCTTCTCATATTCTGTCATCTCTTTTTTCCTCCTTTCCTCTCACCCTTCTGATCCAATTTCCTTGTACCTTTTCTTTCACTCTCCATCCTTCCTCTCAGCCTCTCTTTTCCTCTCTCTAAGCCTTTACTTTTCTCTCACCTTCCTTTTATTGGTCTCTCCATGTTTCTTTTCCTTCATCCTCTGGTCTTTCCTTCTTCCCTCCTTCTCTGCCTCCATTCCGCCATCCTTCCATCTCTCCATCCTTTCCCTTCATCCTTTTTTTTTGCCTCCGTGGTGTTTATGCATTCCTTTCTCTGATTTTTCTAACTTTTTTCCTTTTCTTCATCCTTTCTTCCCTTCCAGCTATCCAATCTTGCTTTCCTTTATTTTCATCCTGTTTCTCTCTCTCTCTCTCTCTCTCTCTCTCTCTCTCTCTCTCTCTCTCTCTCTCTCTCTCTCTCTCTCTCTCTCTCTCTCTCTCTCTCTCTCTCTCTCTCTCTCTCTCTCTCTCTCTCTCTCTCTCTAACACCGTCTTTTCTTCTCCGTCCCTCCATCTTTTCCTTTTATCGTTGTCATTCTCTCCCTCCCTCCCTCCCTCCATTCATTCATTCATTCATTCATCCATCCATCCATCCATCCATCCATCCATCCATCCATCCATCCATCCATCCATCCATCCATCCATCCATCCATCACTTCCTCTTATCCTCATTGTCTCTTGCCACTGTTTCTCCCTCCTTCATATCCCTAATCCTTCCCTCTCCCCCTCTCCCTCTCCCTCTCCCTCTCCCTCTCTCGGCTCACCAGTCCTCATGTCTACGTCAGTCTAGGAAGTGTTGACTCGCAGAATTAGTCGTGGCGTGTAGTACGGTTGCTGAGGAGATTTAATTACAAGCAAACAAGCCGTGATCACAAGCCACTCCGCGATGAAAGCCAGATGAGCGGGGAGTGGGCGGCGGCGGGGCTGGGAGGGTGGGAGCAGCTGTGGGCGGGTGGCCAGGTGGGTGGATGAGCAAGTACGCGGACAACATGCGTCACTGAATCGAATTTTGATGAATTTTGCGTTAATCCGACAGGTAATTGGGCGACAGGTAACTGGGCGGTATCTGTCTTAGTGGGGTTCACCTGTGGGAGTTTACCTGTGGGGGTTTACCTGTGGAGGTTTACCTGTGGGGATTTACCTGTCATGTCCACGGCCTTGTTTTGTTCCTCTTTAGACTGCATGTGTCTTTGTATCTATTTCTTTATGAGTTTTGCGTCAATGCGACACGTAACTATGGTGTCAGTGGAGTTTACCTGTTGGGGTTTACCTGTCCGTTCACATCCAGGTGTATTGATGCGGCCTTGTTTTCTTCCTCTCTGGACTGCATGCGTCTCTAAATCGAGCTTTTTAGGAATTTTTACCCTAATGTGACACGTAACTGCAAGGTGTCTTAGTGGGATTTACCTGTCTCGTCCACTTGCAGGTAAATTTATGTGGCCTTGTTTCGTTCCTCTCTGGGTTTGGTTCATAAAGGTGTTGCGGTGTTCTGGCGCGGCTGGGAAAGACTGACGCGCTTCACTGGGAGGAAAATCATATCCTGGTGAAACTTTTTTTGTGTTTCCCTCATTTTAATTTATTAAGAACCGCTCGTCCGGTGCTTTTCATCCTTGTGGTTTTATTGTTTTCTTTTGATATTTGCTTTGTGTTGTTTATTTATTTATTTATTTATTTTATTGTAGAATTGCTTTGTGAGTTTCAGCCTTTTATCTTCGTGGTTTCTCAATTTTTTAATCACGTTCTTGGAGTCTCACGTTCCCAAGAGAAGCACTTAGAGGAGTTATGAACACGTCGGAAAATTGTTATTGGTAGTAAGAATCGGTAATTAGTGGTGCTGTTCTCCAATTCTGTCCATTTCCGGTAGTCTAGTAGATGAGAGAGAGAGAGAGAGAGAGAGAGAGAGAGAGAGAGAGAGAGAGAGAGAGAGAGAGAGAGAGAGAGAGAGAGAGAGAGGAAATAACCGGAGATGTAGAGGCAAGAAGGGAAATTGTACTAAAGAAAAGGAAGGAAAGAAGAAAACAGGAATAACGGGGGAATAAGAAACACGGAGGGGATAACAGGGAATAAACAGGAATAGAATAACAGATAACAGGAAGGCTGAAGAAGGCAAAATGTGAATAATAAGGCATAGAGAGGAGGAAGGAGGGAAGGGAGAAGGAAGAGAATGACAGGTAGGTTAACTGAGAGAGAGAGAGAGAGAGAGAGAGAGAGAGAGAGAGAGAGAGAGAGAGAGAGAGAGAGAGAGAGAGAGAGAGAGAGAGAGAGAATCTTCTGTGTATCCTTTCAGCAGCAGTATTGCCTAGAGCTAATATTGACCTGTGCTTTTAAAATCCGTGCGTGGCCCTCATGTTTTATGAAATTTCAATCAGTTATCTCCATTTTGTCCTTTTCTGCCTCCGCTTACCCTGTGCGCCTCTCTCTCTCTCTCTCTCTCTCTCTCTCTCTCTCTCTCTCTCTCTCTCTCTCTCTCTCTCTCTCTCTCTCTCTCTCTCTCGTTCTCGTTAACCTACATGTCATTCTTCCTTCTCTCTTCCCTCTTTCCTTCTGTCTCTTATTATTTTCACTTTGCCTTCCTCAGCTTTCCTTCATTTGTTATCCTATTCCTGTTTATTCCTGTCTCCTCTGTGTGTTTCTTACTCCCCTGTTATTCCTGTTTTCTTTCTTCCCTTCCTTTCTTTTTGTACAATTTCTATTCCTGCCTTTACATCTCCGGTTATTTCCTCTCTGCTTTCTGTTATTCTCTCTCTCTCTCTCTCTCTCTCTCTCTCTCTCTCTCTCTCTCTCTCTCTCTCTCTCTCTCTCTCTCTCTCTCTCTCTCTCTCTCTCTCTCTTTCTCCTTGCATCGCTTCCACTATCATTCCATGGCTGCTCTTACTGTCCTTGCTCTTTCCTTCCCGTTTCCAGCTCCCTAATATTCTGGTGCATTTTTCTGGCGGGCTCTTAACCAATTTTCCTCGGCTTGCCGGAAACAGAAACCCACCGACGTCGTTTTCATTGAAGTGATGTTTAGTTTGCCTAATTTTATTTCGAGGGAGAATTCTGACGACTATGTGGTGTTTGGTGGTGGTTGTGCTCCGCCTTCCTTCCTTGCTCATGTTGCTTGCTGATTATTGGTCTCGTTGCACTGTTGCCCCCACTACTCGTAAGTGCTCGCTTGAATATTATTAAAAGAGCGCTTAGGTGAGAGTGACGAGTGGGAAGGTAGGTAAAGGAATTTGACGAGTTAAAAGAGGATGGTAATGATGCGTGTGTCTTGTTGGCCCAGAGTGCTCGCCAGAATGTTATGAAGTGTTTAGGTGAGTGAGACGAGTGACAGATATATTAAGCTTGATGAGGGAATGAGACGCCACCTTTCACTGCTAGACAAACTTTAATGTCTATATAACATTTTTAGATATTTTTATGCAAGGCTTTCGTAAATATTTGTAGCTTAAAGAGGCAGAATTATCTTGTTTTCCCTCTTCTCTCTCTCCTGCATCACCATGTAAACAGTTTCTACATTACTAGGAAGGGTAAGCACGGACGATCATAACAGCAGAAAGGTTAATGAGGTTGGTAATTATGCTTGTGTATTGTAGGCCTCGTTAACTGCTTGCTGGAATATTATGCAAAGTGTTTAGGTGATAATAAGACAAATGACAGGGATAGCAAGGTATATGAGGGAACTGTTTTGCTCGTTTAGATGAGGGAATGATACTGGTTAAAGAGGATGGTAATTATGGTTGTGTACATGCTAGAATATAATCAGAATTGTGTTTAGGTGATAGGAAGAAGAATGATAGGAATTATAAGCTACATGAGGCAATTGTTGTGCTTGTTTTGGCGCGAAAATGAGACGAGTTTTGATGATAGTAATTAGGCTTGTTTACGCGAGGCTGAGGCAAGTGAATGACAAGGATGGGATGCTAAACTATGAGGGAACTTTTATGCTTATTTTCGTGAGGCAGTGACGCAATTGAGAAGGCTGGAGAGCTGAACTATGAGAGAATTACCAAACTTCCTTCTTTGAAACAGTGAAGCCAGTGAAAGGATGCTAAGGAAACTCAAGAAACAGAGGTACTTTTTACTCTCTTGTGACTCGAAACGTAGAAAAATATAAAGTACTCCCCATTTCTTAGTCGCCCAGGGTATTATAATTTCCATTGCTATTTTCTCTTCGATGTATTCCCCTCTGGTCATATTCCCTTGTGGGTATTGCTGTGAAAGGCTCAGGTTAGGTGTGTTAAGGTAATGGCTGAACTTGTAGTGGAAGAAAGCATGTCTGGAAGAAAAAGCATATTTGAAAGAGAGTCTGGGAGAGGACATGTCAAGAAGGAATAGCTTGGATGAAAGAGTATGCCTGGAAGAGAGTTTGAAAGGAATAGTATGTTAAAAAAAGGGAGGATGTGAGAGAGAGAGAGAGAGAGAGAGAGAGAGAGAGAGAGAGAGAGAGAGAGAGAGAGAGAGAGAGAGAGAGAGAGAGAGATCATGTCTGGAAACGAGAGCATGTTTGTAAGAGTGATGTCTGATGGTAAATAGTGCCTTGGGGGAATGAATAGGGAGAGAAGGGCAATGTCTGTAAGAGGAAAAGGTTCACCCATACTCAGTTTTCCCCGCCACCTTCCCTTCACCCGCTCAGGTAAAGTTGGCTCGCTGTTATTTGTCCTATTAGCGTCAGGTGAAGCAGGGAAGTTTAACATTAATCAGGGGGAAAGGGTTATTAAAAAGTCCCTTTATTCCATGCCTGATACACGTGTCTGATAACAATGTAGTGAATGTTTTATGTCGTATCAGATTATGGTCAGTGTTTTTAATCCTTTATGCTCTTTTATATACGTTTTTTAACAAGATGTGGATTACGAGTACCATTTATGATCTGGTGAAACGCTTATTACTAATGTATCACTCATAACACCCGGTAATTGGTGGAAATGAGGTGAGACAAGCGTGTGATTCGCTCGTCCACTTGTAATATCCCAGTAATACTCATCTATAGAGTTGACAAAATATGCATCACACTAATTATCCTCCAGGAATTAAAACCTGTTGCGTCCATATAAGTGCATTACGCAAACGAATTAATTATACCTGTAAATTGCTCTGAATTGCCTCTTCTTTGGTAATCCTTCTTTTATGGGAGAGTCAATTAGCGGCTCTTTATTCTTTCTTTTTATTATTCCTTGCATTTTATTTTGCCTTGAGGTCTTCCTTCTTTGTGGATAAGAGACACACACATCAAAAGGAAAGAGAGACTTGAGACAGGTAAGCGCTGACAGGTGTTTTCCTCCCTCGTGCATAAATAAATGAGGAACTGAGCCAGGTGAGCGCGTGCAGGTGTCACTGAGAGCTGTCTGAGTCTCTGCAGGTATAACTAGTCTAACTTATAACCTTTAACTTTGAAGCCTCAACCTATGGGCGTAAATTAACAAGTAATGAGCAAATTTGTGAGATAACCAGTCAGCGCAGAGCAAATTAGTTGGTGCTGCAAGTCAAACTACGGTCGATATTACCGTGAATGTCTGCTCTGGATGTGTGATAATCTTGGTTTTGAAGGCTCATTGGTTTTCAGCTGCGTGATAAAGGGAAGGGGACACGTGTTTGGTCCCCGCGGTAATTCAGGTATGATGTGTTCGCACGTGTGGTAATGAGTGCAGGTGTAGCGTGAAATTTGTGTGTGTGTGTGTGTGTGTGTGTGTGTGTGTGTGTGTGTGTGTGTGTGTGTGTGTGTGTTAATACTTATACAGTCAGAGGTAGATTTAGACCTAGAGGAACAGAGAGAGAGAGAGCGAGAGAGAGAGAGAGAGAGAGAGAGAGAGAGAGAGAGAGAGAGAGAGAGAGAGAGAGAGAGAGAGAGAGAGAGAGAGAAACCGTGACGGACGAATCAAGGGCAGTAAGCTACGTCATTACCTGAAAAGTCTTCTACAGGAAATAAAACTCAACTTTCCTCGCTGCCTCCGCCAAGATAATGCAACAAATTTATAACTTCCGCGGCAGTAAAAGTTTCCAGACCAACAAAACTAAATCTGCAGGGGGTTCACATCCGCCGGCGTGTATGCGTTTGGGTTCGCTGTCGTGAGAGAGGGAGAGGGAGAGAAAGGTGAGGTACTGGGGACTAAGAGGCGAAGTATGTCCTTATGAATGTCACGGGGTCTTCTTTTCTTCACGTTTTCTTCGCCGTTGCGTTTTGATTGATGGGGGAACTTTGTTTTATTTAGCGGTACTACATTTTCCTTTGTGGTTCTGTCAGTGTAAGTTATTTTGCTAGTGTTTTTTTCTTGTTTGTTTTTGTTCTTTTTCTTCTGCTTCTCTTTCTCTGTTCTTCTGCGTCTACCTCTATTTCTGCTTCTTCTGCTGCTTCTTGTGCTTCGTCTTGTTCTTGTTGTTCTTGTTCTTTTCTTCATCTTCCGGATTTGCGTGAGGTGAAAGGGCAGGCTTAATTAGTTCGTTGATGCTTCTTTTTTTTTCGTTTTGTGTGTATGCTCTGTGAATTACATTACGCAGTTTTTTTCTCCTTAATGTGGATGTCTGTTTTGGAAAAAAAAAAAAAGAGTTGTAAAGGCGTAGAGAGAGAGAGAGAGAGAGAGAGAGAGAGAGAGAGAGAGAGAGAGAGAGAGAGAGAGAGAGAGAGAGAGAGAGAGAGACTAATACATACGAGTAGATACTCTAGAAATATTTGAATACCCTAAAACAAAACAAAGCATTGTAAACTTTTGAATCAGATAAAATAAAAAAAGGCGAAAAACACCTTGTCAGTTATATAAAGACCACTTGTTCCTCTTAAAATACGTAGCTCGTTGTAACACAGAGGGGGATTGGGACTTGCAAGCGTATTACTGTCATCATCTCACAAATACAGTCCGCAAACAGGAAGCACATGAGACCTTGACCGCTCCTGCCTTGTATCACTGACAACACTGCTCCTTAATGGCTGTGCATCCGGGCTTTCATTATGGACAGATTCACGGGGCTAATAATGGGAGTATCGTGTCTTAAGCCGCTCGGGACACGCAGGGGCGGCCGCGGGACATCCCAGAGGCAGCCTTTGATTTCTTGCATCCTTATTAGTGTGGGGATTGGCGGGCGGGATGCCTGTTGGTGATGTTAGTGGTACGTGGTGGTGGTGCGTTTGTTGATAGATGGGATGGTGATATGTTGTGGTGTATGTAGATTTTAGCGTTTTGTAGTGCTAGTGTAGGTGTTAGTGTATATTAACCTCTCACTACCATTTGGCTCATATTTCTTAGTGGCAGTCACTCTGAAGCGTCTTTTCTAGTTCTTCATCAATTTCTAAACTTTACTGCTTAAAAAAAATTGCAAAATCTATACTTTTTTATCACCTTTTTCTTGTACTTGCGAATAAAGATTCCATGTGTTGCTTCTTGAACTGTGAAGTGTTGCATATCTCCGTGAAAGGGTTAATGTGGAGGTGTGTTGTGTGGCGATGTGGTGTTTGGCAGTCGCTGTAATGAGGGAATATCGCAGATACTTGGTTTCAGCATTGGTGGCATGTTGACTTTTCAGATCAGTATTTGTCTCTGATGTTTATGCAAAATGTGCTTGATTAGCTATGTAAATTGGATATGTTTCCAGCATGAAATGATGATAATTTCACGGCGGTGTCTCATCATGATATCGTTTCTTTCTCGCGTCATTTTTAGTGAAGATATTCCGAACCAGTTACACATTCATCCCGCTCCCTTCCATCCCGTGCCGTGGTGGTCGGTCGGCAGCCAGGTAGGGTTTCTGTGTAATAGAGGAGAAAGACACCAAATTGGACACGAGTCTCTGCATTGCTTCCATCTTGTGCATTACCCGCAGCAAGGCATGGCCAAGTATATCACCACTAATAGACAGTGTTCGTCTTGAGCTGGCAGGCTTTCCCATCACCCCTGCCGCGCCCTATCGTAAGGCAGACTATCCTCTCACATCTGCATATTGCGCGGCGCATAAATACTGGGCAGTACAACTATTGGCGGAGTTTGAGGCCAAGTTGGGTCATGAGATGGTTTTAATTAAGGTCAACGGAAAGTAACTAGGGTTCAATGGTTGGGTTTACAGTTCAGGTTGGAGGGAAGACGAACATTAAGCTCTTATTGGTTCAGGTGGAGAACATTATGGTGGTGTTTATTCTCCTTCACTTCGGTCACAATGCAAATTTTCTTCCAGTAAGGTAAAATGTATTATTTTATTCATATTGCAGGGCAGTGTGCAGGGCGTCACGAGGTCTTGAGGCTGATGAGTAGTGAATATGTATTGTTTCGTGATGTTTTGAGCCCAGTGGAAGCAAACTTCTCGCAGTCTGACAAAACCAAAGGGTTATTCCACATGCGAGTTGATTGTACTGTGAGATTAACAGTAGATTCTCACACATACAGCGACATGATCCTCACTATACAAAACTCGTGTAGTTAATCTTACCCAGAGCAGTGAGGGTAATGGAGGAGTTGCTGTAAAAGTGTGCAAAGAATGTCTGTTCACAAGCCAGGTCCTTCCTGACGGGACTGGTGGCACGTGTCTCAGTAGTCATCGCGTCTTAGTCACCATAGATCCTGCTGATGCAAGTAAAGTGTCATGAATCCAAACACCCTTATTCTCGCTTGACGTGGCTGCTGCGTGCTCGTTCACGGGAGATCCACCCTCAATGATGGCTGCCACGCAATTAACGTCAGGTCCTCAGGGCATCCCGCACGTGTTCAAACCGATCGTCATTCCATGTAAGCTGAAAGCCACCTAAATACACGCGTTCATTTTTTACTTTAGTTTTCACTCTAGTAGTAGTAAATAAATAAATAAGTTAAAATTAAATAAAAAAAATAGTTTGATAAAATAAAAAAAATCGTATGATAAATAGATTAAAAATCGTTAAATAAAAAAGAAATTAGATTTCAATGGAATAATATAATACACGAAAAAGACAAGCTACTTCAATTAGACGGTGGAAGAGTATAATACAATAAAATAGGAAATGAAGAACAGGTAAACAATATTATACAAACATTACGTCTGTATGTCATTAGGTAGACTTAATCACTTTTGGCATCAGTAAATTTCTTCATCATTCTAGTTTATTCCCATGCTTTTTGTCTTTGAATTAGTGCCACCTTTTGATGTCAGTTTACATTTAACATTGTCTCTCACACTGATTATACTTGGAAAATAATATCGAGTGATTTTGCGTCACATTTCTTGCTGCAATAAAAATTATGCTTAATAATTAAAGATAATATTACTACTACTACTACTACTAATAATAATAATAATAGAGAGAGAGAGAGAGAGAGAGAGAGAGAGAGAGAGAGAGAGAGAGAGAGAGAGAGAGAGAGAGAGAGAGAGAGAGAGAGAGAGAGAGATTTCACGTATTAAGGATGCTGCACTGCAAGGCTGTTTGGTTCTGTTGTGAGCTCAGCGACTCTCAATTCAAGTGTTGAATAAGAATTTTTTACTGTGATATATTGTGTTGCTAGTAATAGATATCCACGAGTAATGAGGATGTGTGGCTGAAAGACGAGTAGCTGAGATCGAGTTGTGTGTAAGAATGTCTCTCTCTCTCTCTCTCTCTCTCTCTCTCTCTCTCTCTCTCTCTCTCTCTCTCTCTCTCTCTCTCTCTCTCTCTCTCTCTCTCTCTCTCTCTCTCTCTCTCTCTCTCTCTCTCTCTCTCTCTCTCTCTCTCTCTCTCTCTCTCTCTCTCTCTCTCTCTCTCTCTCTCTCTCTCTCTCTCTCTCAAGTCGCCTACGTGGAAGCCACCACCACCACCACCACCACCACCACCACCACCACCACCACCACCACCACCACCACCACCACCACCACATCGTCCCACTCCTCAAGTTTCTTCCTCCCCAGGCCCACTTTTCTTCTCGACTTTCCAAGGTTAGTGGTCAAGACAGTCCCAGAATGACAGTGTTTTACAAGGACTAGGCAGCTTTACAAGTTTGTCCGTCCAACTTAAAGGATTACGGATGCTGAAAAAAACAAGCCAGGAATACGATTAATAAAAATGGCTAATCGTATTTGCGTGTAATATTAAAGCTGTAATAAGTTGTGGATTATTTAACATTTTAACCGCTACAATCTTCTCTCAACATCCAAAACCATTATATAAATGTTAAATGCTATTCCACGGACATGTACTAAGGAGAATAGAGAGGCTGATTTACCTGTTTGTTTGTTTTACAGCTGTTTGAGAGTACAATACAAAAACCAGTATAAAAAGTTGTAATGGTTATGAAAAAAATAGTCTTACGTACATCTCTCACACTAATTTATATATTTTGTAATTTTTATTTCCAAGCCAGTGCCGGAATAAGTATATTGAATGCGCGCGTAGACACACACACACACACACACACACACACACACACACACACACACACACACACACACACACACACACACACACACACACACACACACACACACACACACACACACACACACACACACACACACACACACACATCAGTGTTTGAGACAACGATGACAACGATGAAAGATTTTTCTCGAGATAAAAAAAAAGTGAGAAGTCCTTGAAAACTTTGACTTTCAAATTACAAACACTTTACCAACCAATATATATATATATATATATATATATATATATATATATATATATATATATATATATATATATATATATATATATATATATATATATATATATATATATATATATATATATATATATATATATATATATATATATATATTTATTTATTTATTTATTTTTTGCAAGAGTATATGTTTTAAGATTTTAAGATTGCAGTTTTTTTTTATTCTTACTCGTGCAAAGGATGTTATGACGAAAAGGAAAACAAAAAAAGTATTTGTTTTTAAATTAAGAAAAAAATGTAGAAAATAATGAATGTTAAAAGGCAGACGAGGTTAAATGAAATTGAACATAAGGAAATTTGGTAATAACCTGGAAAAGTTGTATTGAAGAGTAGGGAAGCGTGGGAGGGAAGCATCTGTTTGAGATGGCAAGAAGACACCGCAGAATTTATAGGTTATAAAAGAGGGATGGCGCGGGCGTGTGGTGAGCAGGTTGTGTTGAGGCAGCGACCGGAAGATGACCTGAGGAGGGTCTCGTGAACAGGCTGGCAAGTGGTTGGAGAGAGAGAGAGAGAGAGAGAGAGAGAGAGAGAGAGAGAGAGAGAGAGAGAGAGAGAGAGAGAGAGAGAGAGAGAGAGAGAGAGAGAGAGAGAGAGAGAGAGAGAGAGAGAGAGAGAGAAACTTGCTATACTTTATTTATATTTAACGCATTTTCTTCGTAGTAAAAAAAAAAAGGTGCAAAAGTGTTGCTGACGAATGTGCAAGAGTGCTGTCAAATATATGAGCATAATATATCCTGACGTCATTATGCAGGAGCAAAGCGCAAGGCAACACAGAATTACTTAGTGAAACGCGAAGCTTGGAATCCGTAGAGTGTGCTTGCATTCAACTGTCCTCCCCCACAGCCATTCCAGTGAGTGACGTTAATGTCGGCAGTGAGAAGCCCTACAGAAAGCAATATTCCTCGCGTCATCACCTCAGATTTAGTGTAAGTTATGGGAGGTTTTTACTTTCTGCATGGCTTTATTAAGTTCCTGCTTCGTGTAAGGGATCGCCACGTGCCAGCTTACTAGGTGTTTGTAACTTAACCCTTTGCTTTATGGTCTTAATTGAAGGATAGTGTTAGAAGTGTGTGTGTGTGTGTGTGTGTGTGTGTGTGTGTGTGTGTGTGTGTGTGTGTGTGTGTGTGTGTGTGTGTGTTGAATGCAAAAGTCGCATTCACAAAGCAATTATTTAATAGTTCTAGAAACACTCATCCAATCTATATATCAAGTATTAACATTTCCAGAGATAGATTAGTAGAGCGCAAAAGCAACACAATATCCTCAACTTTTTTATCTCGCCATAAAGATAAAAAAAAGTCTACGTATGTAAAAACGATAAGCTTCTTTTGTTGTAATTCCTGGCTTAGCGCAATTCGTCGCTTGTGTAATTCTTCACGCACAATTTTATGCTGCGAGGGTTTCACTATAATAGAAACATGTCCGTAATCCTGATATTTCCCTATCTTTTTTTAACATAATTTCTTCCTCTTCTCCCTCTACGTTCATCCACCCCTTAAGCCTATTCTTTCTCTCCGTTCATGTAAATTCCACCCACACAGTTTCCACACACGAAGATTCCCCATGAAATTTTCACTCAAAACAATTTCCTGATGGTAACTTTCCCCAACCTAACCAAACGTGTTCTAAATTATTATGAGGGAATTACTTTTACGAAAACCATATGAACGGAGTGCACGTGGGGGAGGAAACTTGAAGAAACTCTATATACTCTTTCCCAACCATCAGAAATCCAGTGCTTACTTTAACCTACTGTGTGCACATGGATAAAAAAAAAAAAAAAAAAAAAAAAGTAAGTCAAGCATGTACACTATTACTCCCCTAGTTTACCTCTTGTCAGTGTGTCAGTCTCAGTCCCACTTGAGAGTAAGACGAAAATAACGCAAAATGTATGCAATAAAGGGAAGCAGGGTAAATTAAGGGAGGGACACAGTGAAAAAAAGTATGTTTAGATGGGAGTAAAGGGGAGGAAGCTGTAAAAATAAGGTAGGGAGAGGAAAGTGTAGAGGAGAGAGCCGAGGAAGAGAGAAGAAAGTGTTAATAGTGTGGGTGTTGGCCAGGAAGTGAGAGAGAGAGAGAGAGAGAGAGAGAGAGAGAGAGAGAGAGAGAGAGAGAGAGAGAGAGAGAGAGAGAGAGAGAGAGAGAGAGAGAGAGAGAGAAAGTTAATGGTGGTGAGGGGGAAACTGGAATATTTGTGTGTGTGTGTGTGTGTGTGTGTTGATGTGTGTGTGTTTGTGTGTGTGTTTGTCCCTTCTCCATAGCCGTATCAGGTGAGGAGTGAATGATTGCAGCGGCTGTTATGTATGTGGTCGTTAGGGTTTATCTGAGTCAACTTCTAAACATGAGTCCCCGAATACTGCAGCCCTTTCTGTTTGATGTTACGAGTTTAATTCCTTTGTCTGCCGGTATGCTCTCTCTCTCTCTCTCTCTCTCTCTCTCTCTCTCTCTCTCTCTCTCTCTCTCTCTCTCTCTCTCTCTCTCTCTCTCTCTCTCTCTCTCTCTCTCTCTCTCTCTCTCTCGCTCTCGTTCTCGTTCTCGATTTTATTTAGTTCTTTACTCAGTACAATTTTGATAGGATTAAGTTAAGCCGGTGATGTCCTTTATTCTGGTGTTTTTTATTTATTTATTTTTTTTTTATTTGTGTATTTATTTCCCAAACGCGATATTCTCATGTCCTTGTTTGTGTAAGTCCATGTTTTCTTTATATGAAAACTGCATCAAATCCTTTTTTTTTCTTGCTTCTTTTTCTAGTGGTAATAATAGTCAGAGAAATAGAAATAGCAGCATTAGTAACTGTAACAAAAACAAAGAAATTATAATAGTGATGATGGTAGTAGTAGTAGTAGTAGTAGTAGTAGTAGTAGTAGTAGTAGTCAAGATAATGAACATGGTTATTTAAGTTTTGCCGTCTAACAACGTGAAAATATTACAAGTGATGTTGATTTTTAGATAACACCCTCATATGTATTTAAGTAATTACTAAGTTTTTATTAGATGTACAATACTTGCCTCTTCATACACTCCTTGAAAGTTTGTGTTTAATGATCACCCAGTTTCTTCAAAGACGTCAATACAATCAATCAATACATCAATAAAACATCCTTGATTTCTCTAAAACTGGCCGTACCTTACGTCATATTTGTCTGTATTGAATTGCGATTCTTAAATGGTTAATCTTCTGCAGCCTTATTGGTTTCGTCTAGGTTCCCTTTTGCAGTTTGTTAGGAAATATGTTTTTATTTATTTGTTTGTTTATTTATTTATTCATTTGTTTTTCTTTATTCTTGTCGTCGCTCTAGTTGGTATTGCCTTGATGGTCTCCGCAGCGTTCTTCTTCTAAATTCAGCCAAATATTTATCTTTTAAAAAAATAAGTTGCAGTGTTAATGTTTCTACGTAGGTTCTGTCATGCATTAGGAACTTCGGTGAGGTGAAATGACAGCTCTAGATATTTTGATGATTATATTATTCCATCCAAGATATTCACGACTCTGCAAAATATTTATCGTATAAAAAAAAAAAAAAAAGAAGTTAGTGTATATTACCTTTAATGTTTCTACGTAGGTTCTGTTACGCCTTACGAACTTGTGTGAGATGAAAGGAGAACTGGATATTATGATCATTGTATTTTTCCTTCCACGATGTCTTCACCCTCTGCTGTGTGTCTGTGCACTGAATTCGTAATTGCTCTCTGCGCCAGCTTGATGAATGTTTTACAAGCGCCACTTTGTTCGTTTATCTGCAATTTCTTCTAAAATCTTCCTTCTCAAAATATAGATCTTGAAAATATATCTTGCAACGTTGTGTGTTATTAAACCCGCACCGTGTAACCTAAGATGTAAACTGTAATTATTTTATACAGTTTTACGTATTTTGTATTGCGTTGGTCTACCTTCATTTAATGCTTCTATTTTGAAAGGAGATAGAAAACATGTATTTACCTTCCTTGCTATTTTACATTTTTCAGTTTACCCGCTGCACTCTGAACTGTTTTTCATTTTCATTTTATTATTCATACACTGAAGAAAGAGCCTGGATTCTTTTTGTACATCAAGCTGTCTGAGATAACGGGTGAAGAAACGCTAAAATATTGAACAGTCCTATGAAATTTCTAATGAGTAAGAGCTGAGAAAGAGAGAGAGAGAGAGAGAGAGAGAGAGAGAGAGAGAGAGAGAGAGAGAGAGAGAGAGAGAGAGAGAGAGAGAGAGAGAGAGAGAATATCATGCCTCCCAAAACTTACTTCTGCATCTCGTATTTACTTTGTTGTATTGCTCACATATTTTCGTGTCTAGCTTCCATAACAGGCAGGTATGTTAGTGGTGTTAGTGTGTTTTTATGTTCGTTGTACATATAGTTTGCCTCCGCGTTTCTACATCTTAGTTATTTCGGTCATATAAGTTTTGGAGTTTATCTTCTAGTAACTCGTACGAATAATACCTTCATTTACACACAAGCTTTATACAGTTGTTTAAATTTTTAACTCTTCATGCTTCTCAAATTCCATCCCTCCATTTACTTTTCTGGATTAGTAGTTTTAGTACAGCGCAATCTCTGTGAAACTAAAATTCCGCCCCGATCTAGGTAGTTAATTCTCCGTGTATATTAATACTTAACGTGAATTAGATAATTACATGGTCCATTTACCAGATGAGGAGCTCCTGTAAATAATAATGTTAATTCTGTTACGATGTTAAAAAGGAAGCAAGTGTGTGAACTGTGGTATTTACGTCACCCGCATGGAAGTGTTGCCAGGACTCGCTGTTATTATACGTCTCGTGTTGCTAAGTTTCACATTGTTGATGTAAGTTAATTTTCTTAATTGCTGTGTTTTGTGAAAAGGAAAAACAACAAGTGTGAACTCCGGTATTTAACCCTTTCTCAAGTGTTATCTGGATAAGTTGACATTACACGTCTTTTGTTGGTAAAGTTTAATGTTTTTTTTTTTTTTCACTTGCAAGGCCATTTTTTCTCTTAACTGTTCAGAACTTCTCGATCAGTTGTATTCTCAGTGTTTCTGTTGTATTTTTAATGAGGCAAGATTTCGTCAATTGTAGTTAGTGTATCTTGTTTATTTAATGAGGCAGGTGGTGGTTGAAGAAGTGCTTAATGTTACATTTCAAAGTTGTGTATTATTTATATAAGTTTTATCGAAGTGAAGTTACTTTGACATTTAGACTTCAAGTGGATAAGAGAGAGAGAGAGAGAGAGAGAGAGAGAGAGAGAGAGAGAGAGAGAGAGAGAGAGAGAGAGAGAGAGAGAGAGAGAGAGAGAGAGAGAGAGAGAGAGAGAGAGGTGGAGGCGGCGAGGGGGGTTGGAGTAGACAGACAGAAACAGAGAAACCTAATCCAATTTCAATGACATAATTAGATGGCTGGAACTTGCAACTTCGTGCCTGCAGGGTTGAGGCGAGTTATGTGTGTGTGTGTGTGTGTGTTTGTGTGTGTGGGTGTTATGAGCGTGTCTTGGTGTTAATTTAGGGGAGAGAGAGAGAGAGAGAGAGAGAGAGAGAGAGAGAGAGAGAGAGAGAGAGAGAGAGAGAGAGAGAGAGAGAGAGAGAGAGAGAGAGATAGTGCATGCATATAAAAATAGATACGTAGACTAAAGGTGACAGCTAGACAAAGGGAGAGGGGAAGACTAGATGCAAATATCAGAGGTTGCAAACAGGAATAAAAAAAAAAACTGCAGGAGGCAAACACACACACACACACACACACACACACACACACACACACACACACACACACACACACACGTAAAAAACTGCACTGGAGCGAAATAGAAAAAAAAAAAAGGAAGTGAAGGAGATGGAGAAGGCACAAAGGCAGGAAAAAGAAAACCAGTCCTGCGTTCTTTCTCTATCTGGGAGTCACCGTAAATCAGAGAAGACGAGAGGGGGACTGTCCCGCTGCGTCCCAATGGTCCTCACCCTCTCGTGGGCCAGATAGCCTCCGCGGTCCTGTTGGCTGGGGACGGATCCGGTTCGTAGCTGATTAAGTGAACTGCAGTTTTGAGTAAATATGGAATACGATTATTATTCACATTGGATCTTTGTTTTGAACCTTTTTTTTTTTTTCTTAATTATTGTTTTTTTTCTGCTTTTTTAATTTTTTTCTCACTATTTGTTTTCCTTTTTTTTTATTTTTTTACTTTTTGTTTTTCCTTTATTTTTTTTCACTTTGTTTTCCATTGTTTATTGTTTTTTCTACTTTTAGTTTTGTTTTTCACTTTTTATTTTTTTCATCTTTTCTTATTGTTTTCCACATTGTTTTTTTCACTTTTTATTGTTTTTTTTTTCCACTTTGTTATTATTTTATATCTTTTTTTTTTTATAATTGCTTTCCACTTTTTAATGTTTTCACTTTTCATTGTTTTCACTTTTTATTGCTTCATTTATTTTTTTTATTTTCTACTTTTTTATTGTTTTGCACTATTGTTTTCCACTGTGTGTGTGTGTGTGTGTGTGTGTGTGTGTGTGTGTGTGTGTGTGTGTGTGTGTGTGTGTGTGTGTGTGTGTGTGTGTATAGAACATTACCTAAGATAACAATGAACTAAAAAAAAAAATAGTTTATACAAAGTAACTCGTGAGACAAAGATACTCGGTATAAATACAAAGAAAAATATTATTACCTAAAATCAGCGTAATATTTCAAGCAGTTTCTATTTTGTGCCTTTGTTAACCTTGTATATAAATAAACTGACTTTTTATACACATCACGAACAGCGAGCACGTTACTTACCGGACAGTTTGACTTAATTACCACTTAAATGTAACCTTCTATACTTAATTAATGCACGTGTCAGGTAATTCTATGGATGGAGATGAATTGGTGGTGACGCATGAATTAATGGTAGCGGATGGTGACATGGGAAGGGGAAATGTGGCAGGTGTGATGGGCGGTGATGGGGTGAGGGGCCTGGTGGTTATTTAATTGACAGGACTACTAAATATTGCTTCCCTGGAGAATTTGTATCTGAAAACCTTTAAATTAAGCCAGGAAACTATAATTAGGGTGGAACTTTGTAGTTTAAAGCTATATTTTCTTATTTATTTTATTTATACTTATTTAGTGGGACTAGTGGTTATTTAATTGACAGGATTACTAAATGTTGCTTCCCTGGAGAATTTGTACCTGAAAATCTTTAAATTAAGACTGAAAACCATCATTAGAGTGAACCTTTGTAGTTTAAAGTCCATATTTTCTTATTTATTTTATTTTTATTTATTTTTTTGGGGGTTATGCAGGCCAAGTCTTTGCTTTTTAATACCTGGGGATATCTTTCTCTTCGTCATTACGTTCTGCAGAATACAGCTTGAGAAAAAGGTTGTGGTTCAGCTTAACATTATTAGAATATGAGCGAGATTTTTACGCCACTTCTTCATTATATATATTGAAATTCTCCCAGTGCGTATTTGCAGAATTTTATGACCTCGAGGTTCAAGAAGTCTGTGGTTTTATTTGTGGCTTTAATTTGCTGTGTGTGTGTGTGTGTGTGTGTTTATTTATTTATTTATTTATTTATTTATTTATTTATTTATTTATTTATTTATTCTATTCTGTTCTATTCTTTTTTATTCATTTACTTTTTTATTTTATTTATTTATTTTTTATCTTATTTTATTTATGTATCTATTTTGTGTGTGTGTGTGTGTGTGTGTGTGTGTGTGTGTGTGTGTGTGTGTGTGTGTGTGTGTGTGTGTCAGCGAAGTGTGAAGCATCCTTTCATGGCACCCCCTTTAACGTGTCTCTCGAGTCACTGTGAAAAGCAGCTTAAATTTTGCTCACCCCAGCGGCAGTTCTGAAGTCTTTGGATGCGCCAGATGCTCTTTGACTCCTCTCCAGTGTTGCCAGAAGGAAGTAGTTTTTCCTTATTAAATGGCACACAGATTGAACCGCTTTTTATCATTTGCCGGGGCTGATCCTTCGTGTTCCCTTAAAAATGGTAATGACTTCTTTCATAATTCAGTAGCACTCAGATGTAGGTACTTTACATTATTCATTAGGCCCTGGTTTAATTTACGGTGCTGCTTCAAGAAACAAACAAAATCAAGTAATTAGTTCTTAGTTATTTATAGGCGTTGTATTAGTCTCTAGGT
>NC_087193.1:9064783-9067283 GCF_035594125.1 Scylla paramamosain | reverse complement strand
ATCGAGAAAGTCCGATATTATTATTATTATTATTATTATTATTATTATTATTATTATTATTAAACCATTTATTTTCTTGCCTTGTCTCTAACGCCAAAAAAAAAAAATAAATAAATAAATAAATAAAAACGAGAATAGAAGGAAAAGAAAAGACAACCGCAAGGAACACATTTCATAGGAAGATTAACGAATAAGAACAACTAGATAGGAGAATAAGAGAAAGGAAGAATTGAAAGAGGACTTGAGGTGGTTGTTGCATGTAGAGTGAGTTTTGTGAGTGAGATGAGTGGCAGGATGGATTAGCTTCGGTGTTGGATGGTAATGAGTTTGGGTTCTTAGGGAGCAGTGAGAGGGAGAGCTAGATGGATTCCAAAGTGCTACTGAGTTTAAGACGATGCTAAGCTGGGGTATGATAATGTAGATGGTTGAAGGATTAGAATGAGTAGCCCCCTCTCTCTCTCTCTCTCTCTCTCTCTCTCTCTCTCTCTCTCTCTCTGTGTCTGTCTGGCATTATTAAAGTGATATCTCGGTTCTGATCGTGTCTAAGGCCGTAACAAGAACCATCACTCCCCGGCTGGAGGTTTACGTAGGTAGTAGAATATGACTCCGGTTAATTGAGTTGATTAGGCCTCTCCCTCTCTTCCTCGTCCTCCTTCCTGCTCCACCCTGCCTCACCCCACTCCTTCAAAGCCCCACCTCGCCTGTCTAATCACTGCAGCGATGACTAAGAAGTTTGTGTGGGATTCTTGGAAGTACCGAGTCAGCGCCACGTGTGTTTGTTAGTTTATCTTTGTCGCTTTGAATTTGCCGCGCCTCGTACTGTGAAGGTATTTAGGTGTTTAAGTAGAGTTTAGTGTATATATATTTTTTGATGCATTGTTTTTCCAGTTGTCTCTTTTTTTCTTGTTTTTAGTTTGCTGGTTTGGCTTTTTTGTTTTCTTCGCACGTACATTGCTAAATTTGTTTCTGTCTCCGTTAATTTATATCAAGAAATTTGCATGTTTAAGTGAAGTTCAATATTTCATTATTGTTCTCGATTGGAATTTCTCCATGTCACATTTGTTTAATTAGTATTTTGTAATTTTATCTTTCTGAAGTGCAGTTTGCCGTCGTTTAACTTGTCTCCCTCCACCCTTCCTTAAAATTCGTTATATTATAAGTTTTACCTTGATACAAACTTCCCACAAATCACGTTTACTTTTCTGCATGCATGTTTATCTTTACAACGCTTTAAACTTACTTCACTCCGGTACTTTATAAGAAATTTGCAGACATACTGTAAGTCCGATATTTTATTATCTTTTCGTCGATGCAAACTTCTCCCAATCTTCCTCGAGACTCTTAAATATTCATCTGTTTCTCCTGCTTCGCTTTCGTACCCGTGGCTTGCTGGGGCCGCCACGACGCTGATGAGGTCTTGGTATGCATAAGGAGCCGAGACGCGCCCAGGAAGTGAGAGGATCACAGGCGATGCGGCAGCGGGAAGGCACGGAGAGGGAAGACGGAGGCACGATGAGTGCGAAATAGCTTGCTTACGAACACAACCCAGAGGAAAGCAGGGAGAATCAGGGCCAGACGAAGTGCGTGAGAAATCCTGATACGACGGACGTGTTGGTGTTGATGGTAATACTGGAGAAAAGGAAAAGGGAAATGAGGAAGAAGGTAAGGTAAGGATTTTGGTGAAGGAGAAGGGTTTTTGAAAATATTGTACGCAGACAAGGGGGTGAAAGGAGGGAGTGGGGTGCTGTAGGAGGAGGATGAGGCAGTGTGAAGGATGGTTATCTTGAAGATGAGGAAGGAGGGTAAGGAAAACGAAGGAGTGGTATAAGGAAGAAGAATAAGAGCGAAGATAGCTGAAGAAAAGACACTTTGAAGAAAGAGGTTGACTTAACTGCAGTAGATCCTGCAGGAAGAAAAATTGAGAGAGAGAGAGAGAGAGAGAGAGAGAGAGAGAGAGAGAGAGAGAGAGAGAGAGAGAGAGAGAGAGAGAGAGAGAGATGGTGTATGTTTGCGTCCAGGGAAGAGATAGAGGAGGGTGAATGTTAGTGATGGACAGCGCAATAACCACACTGCGCGCCCACAAGGTCAATCATTCACAAGACAAAATGAAATATGTTATACACGAGACACGAATATCTGGGACGGGGAAAAAAAAAAAAAAATAAAATAAATAAAAAAACGCGTAACGAAATCGTGGAAGGGAATCAGCGAATATGCAAACCTGAAATGCTGAAACGTGTACGAGGTGAAATGAATTGAAATCGAGTTAGGTAAGGTGGAAAATACGAAAGAGAAGGGAACCAAAACAACAGCAACGACTGGCGACAATAATAATCATAAAAAAAAAGAAGGAAAACGACTCGGAAGAAAAATAGTTAACTAAAACCTAAACAGAGTGAAAGGAGGAAACCATAACGTGAACAAAAGGGAAATATATGTCCCTAAATAAATAGCTGAGTGGAAAATAAAATAACCTCAAAATATATAGCATCATCACAGC
>NC_087193.1:9022283-9057283 GCF_035594125.1 Scylla paramamosain | reverse complement strand
TCTGTTTTAGTCTTTTATGTGATTTCTCTTTTTTATTTTAAAACCAGCACTCTAATAAATTTGTATTCTCTCTGTCTTGCAATTCATTATATTTGTTGCTGTCTTATTGGTGTTTTTCATTGGTTTGGTTCGTATTAACTGTTGCTGTTATAATTCCCGTTATTAATCTTGGCGTGTTGGCTGCTTACCTCCCTCCCTCACTGTCAGGGAAGATAACCCGGGAAGTGTGCCGTCCGTCCTCCTCTTTGTTCTCTCTCTCTCTCTCTCTCTCTCTCTCTCTCTCTCTCTCTCTCTCTCTCTCTCTCTCTCTCTCTCTCTCTCTCTCTCTCTCTCTCTCTCTGGTTCATCTTGGCTCTTCCTATCAATCCTTCTCTCAATTCCCCTCTTACCTTTCTCCTTTACCTCCGGTTGTCGCTACGTGTTCATTTCCCTTCTCATTCACGTTCCCTTCCCCTTTCCTGAAGCCCTGTGTTCCCTTCACCTTCCTCTGTCCTTCCCATCCTCTGCTCTCCTCTCCGGCCGCACTCGCAGAAACCAGCAGGTCCTTCTCTGTGATGTTGGGATTTTCTTGTCGTGGCCTGGATGTTTGGATGAGGAGGAGGCGAGGGCAGAAAGAGGAAAGCTGGGGATGACTTGACTAGTATTTGTAACGTACCAGAATCAGTAATCTAATAGTTTGTAGCATCCTGAAAAGTGATATAAACTGCCACAGGGAAGTTAACAGCAGCGACACTAACAATTTGTAACATTTGTCTCATTGGAATTAATAACGAGATAGTTTACAGTGTCAGGAATATTAACATCAACTCCATCACTGAAAAATAACACTAACAACCACAGTGACAACAGCCTTAGGGGCAGCAGCAGTTATGGCAGGAACAGCATTTATTTGATTTTTTTCTTTCTTTTTTTTCATCAGTTTCTTCTTCCTTCTTCTCTACATTCTATGATCCCAATGTCTTTCCTCTATTTTCCCTTATTTTCGTCTCTCTTTTCCACATTCCATATACTATTTCTAATCTGTTCCCTCTAGTTTTCTTTATTTTCGTCTCCCTTCTTCATATTCTTTTTAAATGTTTCGAGACACTTATCGTCCATTTTTTTTAATCATCGTTTTTTACCTCCGTTTAGGGACTAACGCCTCCGTGGGAATTTTTATTTTCTTAGTATTTATTGCCCTTGGCCAGTACCCCTCTGCACTAGTGTCATCATCAGCCATAGTTCATTAGCACCAGCAGCGACTATGCGGGTAAAAAAGGCAGTGAAATAAGCATTAAAAGCAACATCATCAGTAAACACGGACTTGTAGTTTGATTATAAATGGTAACAAGCTTTTCTTCTCTCCTTTTACTAGCAGGCTTATTTTCCAGGTCTATCTTCTTTCCTTTTCGTAATGGTCTTCCTCCTCTTTCTCCTCCTTCATATATCTTATTATTTCTCCTTTCAATACCATTAATAAAAACAGTAGTATCAACCTTAGTAGAATTCCTTTCTTCTCTTTCTTCCATCTTACTATCATCATCATCCTGTTTCTCTTCCTCCTCATTCATCATATATCTTGCTATCTCTTCTTTCAAGACCATGAATAAAAAAAAAAAAAGTAGCATCAGCATTAGTAGAATTCCTTCCTTCTTTTCCTCCTATTTATCATCTTCCTCCTGTTTCCCCTTCTTCATCTCATATTTCACTATCTCCCCTCATAAAAACACCACTACAAACGTGGCAGTAGCATCAACATTAGCAGTAACATCTTTTCTTTACTCATATTCGCCATTCTTCTCCTCCTCCATCTCATATCCTCGCTATTTCTCCTATTCTTTCTCCCTCCTCTATCATCATCGCGGTGTGCCTGGCGGTCGTCATGTTTCTCCTCATCTCGTGCAGAGTCTCCAGGGATTACCAGTCTCCATTTCTCTTACTCAAGCCCATCACCTCTTCCTTCTCCTCGACTTCCTCCTTCCGCCTGGCCTTTCATGGACGTCGGTAGCACACACACACACACACACACATACACACACACCCACTCACACTTCATTAACAACATTCCATCAGTAAGGACCAGTCAGTCGGCCTGGAGTGTGAGATGCGACCAATGAGACGATGAGAAACACGCAAGATTGATGAGGGAAAAGTGAGATGGCGGAGGACAAATAGGTAGCTTTAAAAATTCCGAAGGTATGAAGTGCAGTACAAAGGGAGGAACTTTGGTAGGTCACGCCCCCAGGGAAAAGAGAAACTGGAGTTGTAAAAATAAAAAAAAAGATATATATTTTTCCCTTAGTACAAAATTGTGATCTTGTGCCGTGGATGCTTCTCGTACATTACCTTGATGAGATGGAGTTGATGTGATAGAGGCACACACACACACACACACACACACACACACACACACACACACACACACACACACACACACACACACACACACACACACACACACACACACGAGGCAGCGACAGTCCAATACGTACATGACTGCGCCGCCTGGTCCTGTGATTCTCAGAGGTACGATTTGTTGATTAATCCCTAAGTAAACCTTCGCCTCTGCCTCGTTGCCCGGATTGGCGGTGGCGGCGGTGATGGTGGTGGTCATTCTATTAGAGGAGTGTTACGTGAGAGAGAGAGAGAGAGAGAGAGAGAGAGAGAGAGAGAGAGAGAGAGAGAGAGAGAGAGAGAGAGAGAGAGAGAGAGAGAGAATTAGTAGTAGTGGTTGATAGCGAAAGTATAAGTACTAGTAAAAGACATAGCATAGGTAACATAAATAAAGACATCTATCTGTCAAAACATCACTACTAATCAAAATAAAAGTACGTACATGGCGTGGAGTAATAACAAAATAAATAAACAAAAAAACAAAAAAAAAAAGCAAGCCCATCACCATTTCTCCGGTGTATGGGTGGCCGCGTGATGACCCGCCTGTTCCCTGTGTCACGCCAGGTCACGGGAAACTCCATACGTTTACTTGTGGCGGACGAAAAGTGATGGAGATGAGGGTACATAGGTTAGGCAGCCAGGTCACGAGGGCACATAGTTTAGCAAGTCAGGTCATTAAGGCACCTAAGTTAGCCAGGTCACAAAGATACGCAGGTCAGGTCATGATGCTACGGGACACATGTTACCCCACGCCACCTGGTGCACGGGTCGCCTCCCTCCCAGGTGGTGCACGTGCTAGTACAGGTAGACTTAATGAATTTGTCTACTCAAGGTACTGAGAGTTGTGGCAGGCGATTAGTGGCTTATCCCGTATCTTTTTAAGTTACAGTTGTAGTAGTAGTAGTAGTAGTATTAGTAATAGTAGTAGTAGTAGGTACTTCGCCAGTTTTGGATACATTTTGGTCCTTTCCTTTTTTGTTGCCCTTGGCCAGTGACTTAAAAAATAGTAGTAGTCGTAGTAGTAGTAATAGTAGTAGTAGTAGTAGTAGTAGTACTAGTAGTAGTAGTGGCAGGGGGTAGGAAGTAAGAGAAGAAAGAAAAAGGGCAAATTATAGCAGGGGTAGTCTGAGCAGTATACATTTATTAAAAATAAAAGTGTGCGCAATATTGAATAGTATCAATGGAGAACCGTCAGAGAGAGAGAGAGAGAGAGAGAGAGAGAGAGAGAGAGAGAGAGAGAGAGAGAGAGAGAGAGAGAGAGAGAGAGAGGGTGCTATTCTCTGTGATAGGGAGTGAATTAAATGCCTCTGTAGTTGTCAAAGGTTCAGCGAAAAGAAATAATACGAATCTAGCTTTTTTAATGATCTCACTTTGCATAGAATGGCGCGTCTGGCTTATTGCTTCTACTCAATGGAGCTCAAAGGTACCCGGCGGAAAAGAGAGATAATCACCCGTTTCTGTCTCATTTTCCTCGGTCATAGTGGAAAATTTAAAATAATGGCGATCTTTAAGTGGTGCTGAAAGAGGCCGGGAGTTCAAAGGGAGGGAGGTGAGTTGGTAGATAGATAAATAGATATATACATGGATTGATGGATGAATAGATTAGTATATATAGATGAATAGGTAAATTAAAAGATAAATGAATAGATTTGTGGATTAATAAGTAGTGGATGAACAGATAGGTAATGTCGATGAGAGAGAGAGAGAGAGAGAGAGAGAGAGAGAGAGAGAGAGAGAGAGAGAGAGAGAGAGAGAGAGAGAGAGAGAGAGAGAGAGTACTGTTGGTGATTGGTACCTTTTGTGTCCTTTGTGTGAGCTGGTAGTGAGATTCATGTTGATGCTGATGATGATTATTATTACTTTTTTGTTTATGTTATTTTTAAAGCGAAGTAGATAACGTTATAATGATGAAAAGTACAGCTTGTCACTGGTATTATTAAAAGGTCAGTATAATAGTAGGAATGTTAGCGTTAGGGAGATTATGAATATAGTGAAAGTTGTTAATAATTAAAGATACGAGTAACACAGGTTAGGAATGTTGACACTGATTAATAACTGAGAATAATAACGTACAGGTGATAATGTTACGTAAAGAAAATAACAAAACAGGTTAATAATTAGAAATAGCTTACAGGTGTCAGTGTTAACGTAAGGAAAGTAACAAACAGGTTAATAATTTGAGGATTTTGATTAATAAAACGTGTACTTTCTTTTTATATAAACAAGGACACGTATTAGAAATTGTACTGGTATTTATGGTTAGTACCCACTATTGACATTCTGCGAGTAATGGGATTGGCAGGAAAATGATAAAGCGGTTGAGGAGACAACATAATGGGTGGTAGCATGGTGGAGAGCCAAAATAAATACCGGTGATGGTGTTGGTGGGTGTAGTAAATAGTGCTTCTTGTGTACTTGAACAGATTCCCGATGTATAGTTGAACGGGCTCCTGATGGCTTATTTTTGGTCTTTTGTAGTAATTGTGGTCTTGTAATGGCTGCTTCCGGTATCTTACGTAGCTGTTACATTGTGGCAACCAGTTCCGTAAAAAAAAAAAAAAAAAGTAAAGGAAAACGAACTTTGAGGTAAAAACGCAAGAGGAGGCTAGCAATATACACTGGGTGAGTAGCACTGGATGGAAAACATATGGTATAACATTGATAGCCAGCGGCGATGCTCCGGATGGTGGTGGGATTAAATTTTCAGAAAAAAAAATAAAAGGGGGAAAGATTAACTACTTTTGGATGTAATATTGTAGTAATGGGTGGTTAGGCATCCTGTATGGTTTAGTTGGTGGTAAAAAATATAGTCTTTAATTTGATCTTCAAAGTGTGCGGTGGAATTACACAAAAGTAAAAAAAAAAAAAGAAAGAAAAATAATAATATGATATACTGGTAGAAAATACAACAGTTATGGCTGCAGGGAATAGTTCAGGTTTAGTGGTGAAAAAATACGGTCTTTGAAATTGTTTTGAAAAGGTTGGAGTTTTATAACAAAAAGAAAGGTTAGGAGAAGAGGATGATACTTTTAGATGCATAAATGTCCGTTTCTGCCTCGTCTGTATCTTATCGAGTGGGTAAAAATCCGGATCTTTTGTGGGAAATATAACGAAAAAGGAGGTGAAGTTACCTAACGAAAAGCGAGATTAAAAAACAAGACGAAGCAAGCAACGTTATATATTGATGGGAAATGAACGCAACACTGATAGCTGGCGGCGACTGTTGAGGTGGCAGTGGAAAATAGTGGTTTTAAAAGTTGAAAAAAAAGTTGAATTTCATATCAAGAAAAAGTTGAGAGAAAAAAAAAAACTGAACTACTTTTACGTATAGTATTGCAGTGCTTGTGTTTTCTATAGGTTTCTTTGTGGTGAGAAATCTGGCTCTCAAAGTGGCTAAAAAAGAAGAAAAAGGAAAAGAGGCGGCGTAGTTTCGTTAACAAATGAAAGCTTAAAGAGAAAACGGATCCCGGAGAAAAGTTGTGACGGCACTTGACGCGGCGCGGAGAGGTGAGACAGACAGACTGAAGCCTTATTAATAAAGCAACGAGAGGCGCTATTGATAGAGGTCTTGATGAAAGGCCAACTGCGAGTCCCGGAAGATTAATAAAGTCTGGAGGAGACGCCGCCCCGGAATGAGAAATTAAAAGAATACCTTGATGAAGCTCCAGATTATTATTATTTTTTTCTTAATTTGCTTCTGGGCGCGGAATATTCATGGCGAGGGTATGCGGAGAAAATCCCGTGATCGTGGTGTGTTGAATAATGCATAGTGAATAATGAATGCCTATGGTGAACTATTAGAGTGCTTAATTGTTTCCTTTGATGAATAACAGATGCTTTTTATGGTAATAGTAAGTTTGGGAGAGTCTTTCCTGTATTATTATCAGTATGTGAGAGGCAAAGAATTGTTCAGTAATGAAGGTATTTCACGAACCGTCATATTATAGTTGACTGCAGTTGTTGCCGTTCTGTTGAATAAGTCTAATAGGATAATATCAAATAGATAAGATGAGATCGGATGCATTGTGTTTTTAAATAGCGTAACTGTTCTACAATTGGGAAGTCTTCATTACTGGAGCGCGTTGCATGTGTAAAATCTAATGGAAATAATTTAATTCTCGTGTTTTTGGGGTAATAGACAGACTTGTATTCAAAGCTCGTAGGGAAATTCTACTCATGCAGATTCTTCCATAGATATTTCATCCATGCTATGTGTCTCTTTTGTTAAACGACTGAACCTGTTATAACTTTATTTATTATGTGCAATTATTCTTGGGAAATCTCTATACGTGGAATGTCGAGAAATTACGTGCATAAAACCTTATCAAATGCAAATTAAAGTCAATAAAATCAGAACGAAGAAGATGCGAAGGGGAAAAAGAAAATTGTTTGCACATAATTGCCTTCAGTCACTCGTGTAATTGTGAATGCTTTTACACATAATTCTTAACTGCCTTACCTGGTGGTGTTCAGTGGTCTTAATTACCCGACACGTGTCCAGCGGCGAGCCTTTGATCCCACCTGGTAATTGACGTGAGGAAAGGATCATTAATTGCCTGATTATGTGATTCGAGCCGCGCCGGTGTGAATGTGTGGCGCATCACTTACGTTACTGGGACTGTGGTGGTGATGGGGACGCCTATGATGACTGATGATGATGATGATGATGATGATGATGATGATGATGATGATGATGATAATAGGGAGAAGAAAAAATGATAGCGATAATGGAATGATAATGATGTTTTACTATTATTATTTTGACAAGTTATTGCTATTGTTGTTGTTGTTGTTGTTGTTGTTGTTGTTGCTGTCGCCCATCATTATCATCATCCTAACCACCACCACCACCACCAACAACAACCTTGTTATTGCAATAGTCTCTCAGTCTCCCACCAGGGCCCAGCGAGAGCATCTACACTCATAATTTGAATCTCGAAGGACACGCAGAGTAACACCAAACATTTGTCCAGCTCTCGTGGAATTTCACGTCAACCTTTAATAAACCAAGAATTCATAAATAACATTCCACAACACTCAGCCTGTGAAAAGACTCATTAAACCCTAAGCAATACTAATATGACACATGCTTTATTCACCTGACCCCCCCATCTAGACGCTCTGATCCCCTTTCGTACCTCTGTGTACCGTCAGAGGGCTGGAAGGTATAAATACACGAGGGATTTACATACGGTGCTGCGCTTCTGGTGTGTGTTGGGTCCTTGCGCCTTTTGAAATTCATACACGGTTTAGGTACAAGGGTGAGAGGAAGGAGAAGGGGGGGGGGAGAGCATTCAGGGTGAGATACGTAAGGTTAGTAGGAGATAGGATAAGGAATACACGTAAATTTCAAGGATTTTTGGACTAACGGGTTATAGTAAGGGTGAAAATGGATGAGTGAGGTAATAAGGGTTAGGGTGGATGAGGGAGGAGACAAGTAAGGGTGATGGCCAGGAATGAGTAGGGTAAGGGGGTAGATTGGTAAGGGTGGATGAAGGAGTGGAAAACTTTGAATGGGTGTAGGTGTAGGGTTGATGTTGGCGTGGTGGTAGTTGAGTTAGCAGGTGTAATTGTTGGGAAGGCTGTTGGTGGTGGTGGTTGTGGTGGTGGTGGTAGTATTGGTAGTGGTGGTGGTAAGATTTTGCGTTTTCTTTTTCCTCACTTTCTTACTATGTTCTCTTGTGTTCTCGTTGTATACATGTTGCTCCTCTTCGTGGTGGTGGTGGTGGTGGTGGTGGTGGTGAAGCAGTGCAATCCCCATGCGAACACAAAGCCTCACCACTGCCTCTGAGAAACACACCAATAATTCCCCCTTGATTAAAATGTAAAATGATGATTATATGCAATACTTTATAATAAAACAGGTGAAGCATTTTTTTCTTTCATGCGTGAGACCAAATAATGAAAGCCATGCTGCTCACTATTATTATTATTATTATTATTATTATTATTATTATTATTATTATTATTATTATTATTATTATTATTATTATCATCATCATCATTATCATTATCATTATTATATTTTAACGCAGATAATATATTTAGCATCATTCATGAATAGATGAGAGATTATTATTATTATATATATTTTTTTTTTGTACCGGTAAATTCATTATTCATTTTAACTCTTTTACATTTTTCATGCAGGAAGGAATTAAGCTTTATATTATCCTACGTGAATGAGGTACCACCCATTTTTCCTTCCCTTATTATGACAGCACTGCACCACCACCACCACCACCACCACCACCACCACCACCACCACCACCACCACCTACATTCCACACACTCACCTCACGCCCCTGTAGCACGAAGGATTAGTACCCCTATGGCATTTTATATTAGAAGCAAATAACCATTACTTACCTGGTCTTGTGTGTCTAGAGTACCACTTTCCTTATTAATCTTTTACTGGCTCTGCAAAATGTAATAGATTTTAGTAACTTATAGCCGCCTTTGCTTTTCTGATCCTTAATGATACTACTACTATTACTACTACTACAACAACTACTACTACTACTACTAGCTACGTATGCGGTAGTAGCGATAGTGGTGATAGTGATGGTGGCGGCGAGAGAGTAGTGGTGGTGATAATGGTGAATGATGATAAATTACTGGTTGTATGGATGGTGAACGCCGTGGAGTATTATTAGTGGTGATAGAGAGGGTTGGTGATAACAGTGGTGATGGCAAGGGCAGTGGTGATGGCAGTAATGGTTGGTAATGGTGAGGAAGTTGAATTTTCATGTACAGCAGCTAGACAGTTTCATGCAGTACTCATCAGGTAGCGTGCAGCGGGCAGGGGTTGTGAGGGCTTTCAGTTCCAAACAAGTGTTGCTTATGTTTGTATGTGTTACTTTGACAACGTTACCTCATATTCTTCTTTATTTAGACTGCATCTGTTCCACACTAAGACTCACAGATTTCCTGTTGATCTTAAGCTACACTTAAATATTCTTGTTATTATTTATTTGCATCGCGTTTTTTATTTATTTTTTATCTAAGAGGTGTACTGGTCAAGGACAACAAAAAGAGAAAAAGTAAAGAAAAAAAAAGGCCCACTCAGGTACCGCGCTCAAAGTATTAAAATCGTAATCCAGGAATTAAAGATAAGTGCCTTGAAACCTCCCTTCTGCAGTAATCTTCCTTATTCGACATGCATCTCTTCCATGTGACCCCAAGACCTATCAAGCTTTTGGAGATCCTGCGTCACTCTGATGCATAGTTTCTTATCACTTATCATCGCGTCGTCAGGTGCAGCAGCCTTATTGACATGCGTGACAGGTGCGCTGCCGATGGGTAGTTAAGGTGACGTGCAATTAGTCACCAGATAAGGTCATAGTGGCACCTGAAGTTGATAAGAAAACTGGAATTATTAGCATTAGTATTAGTAGTATTAGTAGTAGTGATAGTAATAGTGTTATCATCATTATTGTTAGTATTATTATTATTAGTTCATTGGTGAAGTTTTGAACCTTCATTGAAATATAGACTGGCAGGTTTACGTGCGTATAGAACATTCAGCGTCATTCGTAACAAACATTTTCCTTAAACTTCATTTGACATTATGCATGCAGCGTGACGGTCAACTTTCCCGCCGCTCTGTGCCTCCGTGAAATCTGGAGTTCGAACAACTTTGCCCCCCTTGTGTTTGCAACTTGTCAAACACGTCCCGAGTGTCCGTTTTGGCGGTGTGCTCGTGTCCCCGCACCGCCCCCGCCTTCCTGCCACTCCTCACGGGATTCGATTTCCACCTACAGCCTGGTATTGTGGCGCTTAAAAACTTTATTTTACTCTTGCGTGGGTTTATGGTTTTGACAATAAAGTTGATGTTTGTTTTTGTGTGTGTGGGGCGTTGTTTGTTTGTTTGTGTGTGTGTGTGTGTGTGTGTGTGTGTGTGTGTGTGTGTGTGTGTGTGTGTGTGTGTGTGTGTGTGTGTGTTGTCCTTGTGATTTTTATCTTGCATAGCTTAGAGTTTCCTGTCAGCCGTGTTGCATGAGGGATTTTTCATGTGATGTTGTCTTTTTATATTCGTGACCAGTTATGTCAAGACACACATACATAAAAAAAAAAGAAAATCAAATAAAACTGAACGAACTTAATTAATAAAGTGTGTGTGTATGTGTGTGTGTGTGTGTGTGTGTGTGTGTGTGTGTGTGTGTAATTGAAGTAAGAGTGGGCGTCCCAGAATGCACCGCGGCGCCGCTGTTCCCCCACCTAGGTAGGGCAGCGTGGACGTGAAGCACGGCGCACCTGTCTGCTGCTATGGCCTCTTCTGGGAGGTGTAAACGGCTCGCTCGGGTGTTAGTCTTGCGCCGGCCTGGACCCCCTGCCCCTGGCTTGCCCTTATTGTTCCCGGGGAGGGCTGGAGGGGCTGCAGGATGGTCTAGGAGGGCGCAGACAGCTCAGAATGGCGCTGCGGGTCATGACTGCCGTGGTGAGCAGGAGATAGCAGCGGAAGGGCCAAATTAGGACGCCAGGCTGATTTGGTGTAAATGGTCTTGTTTCAGTCTCGTTTCCCTGCACTGGAAGTATTTGGGGAGCCGCTGCATTTACTCTTGTCTCTGTGAGTCACTCCGGAGTCTGTGTAACTGCTTGATATTCTCGCTCATGTATGGTAGATGGTACATTGTATGCTGGTGGAGGACAAAAAAGGCGCTAAATGGATATGGTTTTCGTCATTGTTTCCTCTTTCGAAGTAGGAGGAAATTGAGTGGATTATAGTGTTGAAAATAGAGATCTGCTTCCTCTTATGTTTTCTACCGCCACAATCCACTTACGTGTCTAATGTATACAATATAAAGGGTGAATAAAGTGTGAATTAGCCTAGAAACCTGGGCAGTGGTGAAAGGTTGTTGTGGTTAATGTGGTAGTTGTGGTGGCCTCTCTCTCTAATTGGCTAAGGTATTCACTTGGGATTGTGACTAATTAATTGGTTTTGGAATCTTTGTGGGGATAGTAAAGGGGATCTGATTGTGCGTGGCTGTGCTGTGTTGCCGTTGAGAACATTGCATTGCGTGTGGCTGTGTTGTGAAGGACTGGTGAACACTGGTAATTGTGAGGAAGTGTAATGGTGGTTGCGGATGGTGATAAAAAAAAAAAAATACTTATGAATGTCTTGAGTGATGTTGAGAATGTTATATGTTAGAAGTGTTGTGATTATAATGTAGTATAACTAAACTAGCCACATCCTTAGATTCTACATGGCTTTTGGAGACTGGTATCTTTGTAACAATTGGCAACATATTTCGATTCTTCCTGACTTAAGTTGTGGAGGCTTTTTTATCTATTTTTTCTGCCTTGTCCCTTGCACATACAAAAATAACGGCGGTGAAATGATGAACAATGTTAAATCAAAGCCGTGTAACAGGGATCTTAAGATGTTTTAGTGCTTAGGAGTGTTAGAATATACCTTTGTTGTAATGAGGGGTGTTGCAGTGATGATGAGAGTGCGAAGAGAATGTTACTAAGACTTTTACGATACGTTGGTGTTGTGGTGAGCAGCGTTATTACGTAAATGAGAGTAGTGGTGATGTAGAAAAAATGTGAATAGGATGTGATGGCAGCGGTGTGGTGCGCAGAATGTTGTTAGTGGTGTAACTTTTTAATTGGTGTTGCCTCGGGTGTGTTGCATAGGTGTGCCAAGGGAATCAGCAGTGCCTAGGGTGCCTCCCCCCATCCCTCACTCCTGTCACCCACGCCACAGGTCGCGCGAGTGCCTCATTAAGCCTCTAGTGTCAAAAGTTTGCTGATAATGAGCCTGATGGTATTAGTGATACTTTTAAAGGCCGCACGGGACGAAATTGAATATATTTAAGTACATTTTGTGGCTCGTAAGTAGATCTCGAAATGTTTCAGTGGAATTAGAGTGTGGAGGAGTACGGTTGGTGAAAGAAAGTTAAAATAATTTGTCTTAATGTCGCTTTTTTTTTTTATTATTTTCTTTTAGGTTTTGTGTTTTTCCTCTGAGTAAAAGATAATTCCTCTAATTGGACTGGGACTTGTTCAGAGATGATAGTTAGTAAATGAGGACTTCAATTAAGAAAGTGGAGGATTCAGGTGGAGGGAGAAAAAGTATTGGTTTTAAGATTTCATAACTGTACAAAGACGATAGTAATAAAATAAAAAAAAACAAAGAAAAGTCTATTGCACTGTCTTGTCATTTCTGAAAAAAAAAAAAAAATGCAAGGCAGTTAATTAAGCATTCCATTGGATATCAATATGCACATCTAATAAGTAGATAAGAACAATTTTCATAGACAGAAGATAGATTCATACACAACTCTGCTATCCGTGACAAAACTGAAGTGCAATCCTGACGAAGGTACTAAAGAATTCCATTTTTGTTTGTATATCCACGAATAAAAGATATTAATTAATGGTGATGAAGTGTGGCTTGGTGATGGGTATGGCTCGAGGCGTGGCTTGGGGGCTCTGGTGGTGTGTGTGACGTGTGATGTACATTTTGTGATGCACCTTGGAGGTTACTACGTGTGGTTAGGTTTTGGTTAGGTTAGGTTAGGTTAGGTTAGGTTAGGACAGGACAGGACAGGTAGGTTAGGTTAGGTTAGGTTAGGACAGGTAAGGGCAGGGTAGGTTTTGAGTTGTGGCTTGAAAGTTACATAGGTTTGTCGTGGGAATTCTAAGTTATATTTTGAAGTGTGGCTTAAGTGTTAGGTTTGAAGTGCAGCGTGGGGAAATGTATTGAGGTTACACACACACACACACACACACACACACACACACACACACACACACACACACACACACACACACACACACACACACACACACACACACACACACACACACACACACACACACACACACACACACACACACACACACACACACACACAGCACAACATTTAACCTTTAACAGACTACTAGTTCTTTACTCAATAAATAGTGACGTCAACCGTGGTTCTGTTGACCTTCTCTTCAAGGCAGGAAATTGAATTAGTCAGCACTGCCACAGGTGTTGACACGGCTGTACCTGGTGTATTTGTGGCCACCTGTGTGAGAGAGAGAGAGAGAGAGAGAGAGAGAGAGAGAGAGAGAGAGAGAGAGAGAGAGAGAGAGAGAGAGAGAGAGAGAGAGAGAGAGAGAGAGAGAATTATAATATAGTCAATCGTAAAATTATATTCATGGTATATAAAAAATGCATGTCTTTTTGGCTAACATCTCCCTACATTATTAAAAGTATTAGAATTTTTAATGAAGGTGAAGTAGAGTACCCCACAATATTATAAAGTAAAATGTATTTCTCACTATGCTGCCAGAGAGAGAGAGAGAGAGAGAGAGAGAGAGAGAGAGAGAGAGAGACAGAGAGAGAGAGAGACAGAGAGAGCGAGAGAGAGAGCGCCATTATCACCTCATTCTCTACTTACCAATTCAATACTCTCCTCATTACCTTACCTTTAACCTTCAGACGTAAACAATTCCCACGTCGCAGCTTCTCATTACGTTTGCATTAGTCTTCCCTGGAAATAGTAACATGCTCTCGCGGCACTGTCACGGTCACTGCCGAGTAAAGCGCCGCACATCCTCACACTGCCTTGGCGTTGCTCCCACAGTCTTGTCCTCTGATTTGCTGAGAATATATAAATAAGATGTTTGTGTTTTGGTTTTCCTTTTTCTTTTCTTTTCTTTTTTTTTTGTGGGAAATGACTTGAATTTTTTTTTTACCGTTTTGTGTTATTATTTTCTCTTGAACGCTCAGATAAAAAGAAAAAAAAATATCGTCACCAGATTAGAGAACTTAGGAGAAGAAAACACAAAACACATTAGAAGTGAGTGCATAAGGTTAGGGAATTCTAACCACAACTGCATTCGGTCCCTCCTCTCGCACCTGCCTCACCTGTACAGTTGAAGGGGAAGAACCAGTGCCACGTGTCCCGGATCTCGATGGAAGGTAACAGGTAATTAAAAAGTCGAAGGTGTGCATCGATTTGAATTCTCGACACGTTTACCGGGAGTCTAAAAGTGCGTGGTATCGAATTGTGAGAGTTCATTAAAAGTTGAATGTTTTGTCAATTTGAATTTTGAACACTACTGCGAGAGTTGATTCTGATTTTACAAACGTTTTTAAGGCTTTCCTCGACTGATCTGATTCTGCAACACAACGCCCTCACTCCTGCAGCACAGCGTTTTCACTCCTGCAACACAACGCTCTCCTGCAACACAGCCCTGTCACTCATCCACCCATCCACTCAACCACTCAACCATATCCACTCACATCTACCCACCCCCTCAGCCATGACCTCATTTTTCTATCCACTGACTAACACTCATCCCCTCCACCCACCCACCCACCTGCATTAGCCCAGCCATCCACTCACCCACCTCCATTAGCCCACTCATCCACCCACCGCACACTACCTACAGGCCCCTCCACCCATCCATCCACCCGTGCCTTACCCACTAACCCGCCCACCCATCCCACCCACACTCACCAAACCATCCATCTACCAACCCGTCCACCCTACGATCCACTGCACTGCACCCACCCATCCACAACCACACTAATCCATGAGAGTCAGTGCTTAGAAGGATGGATGGGCAAGTGGATTGGAGAGTGATTGAATGGATGGGTGGATGTGGTTGAATAAGTAGATGGACTGCTTAGTGAACATCATTTGTGTGTGTGTGGATGCGAGTGCAGCCCTCACGAAGCCTTGTAGTCCAGACATGTGAGCCAAGAGACATTTTGAGGACCAAGTGGTTTGGGTGTCAAGTGTCTCGAGTACCTGAGGCCTATTTGCACTCAGGCCGGTCTGTCTTGAGGATCATCTGACCTGAGTGAGGCTTGTATGACCCGAGTACCATCCGCCCTAGTACTAAGTGACTAGTTATCGCCAGCAGCACATTAATTACCCTTGAAAATAACCTCCCTTCTCAGTTGAATAACCTGTATTACGTATTCATCAGGTGTAATGCCTTGGTGTGAGCTTAGAGACGAAAAATGGGGAAACTTAATCATCCTCTTCCCTGTTATCGTCAGTCATGATAAACTCCTAAGTTACATAACATCTCGTGAGACAGGGAGACACGCCACCCTAAACGCTCACTACCTTGGCCTCTTATCCCTGTTCTTACACGCTCAACCGCTCCTCACTTGACAGTAATCTCCTTCACGCCACGCTGCCTTCCCCTTAGCCTGCCGGGGATGTAGCGTGCCGTCCTTGCCGCCTCTTAAATGTGTCCTGGTCTTCGTGGGTAGGCGGTCTTGGTCTTGGCCTCCCTATCCATCACTGTCTCGTGTTGCGTTGGCGATCAGGGTGTGTTTCCTCCATATTGCTGGATTCTTATAGACACTTCTCATTCGCTCCCTTGTGATGTTAGTACGCTGTGTTCAGGAGGGAATGGTCAGTGATGTTTTTCTAGTTTATTTACACAAACTGAGGGAGATGATGGGATAAAGATCAATGGGGTGTCTTGGTGAGAGAATGGGAGCATGGGAAGAGACGAGAGGAGGGAAAATAGGAGAGAAGGAGAGTAGCTATGTGGAAAGAGGAACATGTGGAAATAAGATATGAAAGTGGAAAGAGGAAGGAATGAGAGAGGGAGGAAGGGAACGAAGGAGAGATAGGGAGGGGAGATAGAATCGTTGTGGAACATGGAGAGCAAGATAACGAAGGAGACGGAGGAAAGAAAGGGGAAGAAAAAACTGAGGAAAAACTGAGAAGAAAGAGAAGTATGGAAGAAAGGAGGGAGGAAATGAGAGGTAGGGAAAAAAGGACGAAGGAAAGAAGCACGGATAGAGGGAGGGAAGGAGAGGTGGGGAGAAAAGACAAGAAGAAAGAAGGAAGGGAAGGAGAGGTAGTGACAGAAAGAGGTAGAAAGAGAGATAAAAAAGCGGAGGAAAGGAGAAGTAGGAATAGGAGGAGAGGGAAGGGGAGAGAGTGTTCCGTACTTAGACCGCTGGATAAAGAAAAACGGTTTGGGGAAGAACAAGTAAGTGTTGGTTGATGTAAGAACATCCATCAGCTGTATCTTTTTGCCTTTTCCCAACTTTTTCCTCCCTCAGCGCCTGTCTCGCTTCTCCCTCCTCCCTCAACCATTCGTCCCTCCCTCTCTCCATCTGCTGACCTTTCCCTCCCTCCCTCCCTCCTTCCCTCCCTCTCTTCTTTCGGTTTTTCCTCCTTAACTCAATTTTTTTTCCTCTCCTTCACTGCTTAAGTAATATCCAGTGATTCTCTCTCTCTCTCTCTCTCTCTCTCTCTCTCTCTCTCTCTCTCTCTCTCTCTCTCTCTCTCTCTCTCTCTCTCTCTCTCTCTCTCTCTCTCTCTCTCTCTCTCTCTCTCTCTCTCTCTCTCTCTCTCTCTCTCTCTCTCTCTCTCTCTCTCTCTCTCTCTCTCTCTCTCTCTCTCTCTCTCTCTCTCTCTCTCTCTCTCCTACTAGCGCGGATAAATGTCACAAATAGCAAGGAATATTTCACTAAACAAGCGTGATAAACTAGAAACTTGGTATGGAATTTTCAACGCCATTTTATTTATATCTTAACAGCCGAGGGAGTTTTGATCGTTAGTATTATAATGATGGTTGTTGTTGTTGTTGTTGTTGTTGTTGTTGTGGTTGTTGTTGTGGTTGTTGTTGTTGTTGTTGTTGCTGTTGCTGTTGCTGTTGCTGTTGCTGTTGTCGTTGTCATTACTACTACTACTACTACTATATTTTTAGGTAGGTATTGGAAAAACAGTGTGTGTGTATGTGTGTGTGTGTGTGTGTGTGTGTGTGTGTGTGTGTGTGTGTGTGTGTGTGTGTGTGTGTGTGTGTGTGTGTGTGTGTGTGTGAATAAGTGCATCCGAAGTGAGAAAGTTTCGAGTGATGGCCGTGATAAAAGTGAAATACAAGTTGCTTTATGTTATTGTTTTGTTTGGAAGTAACGCCAGTGGGGAATGTAAACAAATGATGTAACAAAACAAAAAAAAGCGGCGCAATACTTCCTGGTTGTGTAGCGGATAAACGTATTTTGTGTGTTGTTGATGAATAAACGTATCCAAACACATCACACATCACACACACACACACACACACACACACACACACACACACACACACACACACACACACACACACACACACACACACACACACACACACACACACACACACACACACACACACACACTAAAATAAAAAAAATAAAATAAAATAGCTTCCGAACAGAAAAGCAAACGATGGCAGAAGTAGTAGTAGTAGTAGTAGTAGTAGTAGTAGTAGTAGTAGTAATAGTTGTAGTAGTAGTAGTAGTAGTTGTAGTAGTATAGAATAGAGTACTTTCAAGGCTTATATAGCAACTCTACTGTCATTAATATTACTAAAGTTATTTACTCCTCCTCCTCCTCCTCCTCTTTCTCCTCCTCCTCCTCCATTTGTAATGATAAAATTTACGCTTATACGTATATAAATCTGGCATTGTGCATTAGACCGTGAGATATGTCGAGATACGTCACATTCCTTTCAATCTGGAGGCGAGGGAAGGAAACACAGGTCTTTGTGGTGGTGGTGTACACTTTGTTATCTTGAAAGACACAGGCGGACACGAACACAGGCACTTGCCACGCCCAGGAGAATAAAAAAAAAAAAAAAAAGGAAGGAAAAACTGGAAAAGAGAAGCAGGAATGGGGCTGATGATATTAGAGAGAGAGAGAGAGAGAGAGAGAGAGAGAGAGAGAGAGAGAGAGAGAGAGAGAGAGAGAGAGAGAGAGAGACGGCCTTTGCTGCAGCTCACAAATAAAATAAGATTCATTAAGTGTGAAAATGCATCCCAGCTGGTGATTTATAGTCTTCCTCGGTATAATTTAATGGCCAAAGCTCACCTTGTAGTTGTAATTAGAACTGTGATGGATATTATATACTTTTAATCCCTCTACACACACACACACACACACACACACACACACACACACACACACACACACACACACACACACACACACACACATACACACAAACACATAACTTTCCAGAATTCTCTTTGTTTTCACCCAAGACATTAGTTCGTACAGGTAAAGCTTAAAATCAGGTTTACTTTCCTGATTTTTCCTGCATGCTTTATTGTGTTAAGGAGGAGGAGGAGGAGGAGGAAGTAAAGCAGCAGAAATATTAAGAGAAATATATTAAATTGATACAAAAACTAATTATTTTCAAGGGGGTAAGTGGTAGTTATCTTTTATATTGTCTTTAAAAATCTCTCTCTCTCTCTCTCTCTCTCTCTCTCTCTCTCTCTCTCTCTCTCTCTCTCTCTCTCTCTCTCTCTCTCTCTCTCTCTCTCTCTCTCTCTCTCTCTCTCTCTCTCTCGTTCGCTAAGTAAAGGATAATAAAAGTAAAAGTTTGCCAATTAACTTTCACAGGTGTCTTGATAGTGCTGCTCTTCGTGTGTTG
The DNA here is from genome assembly GCF_035594125.1 of Scylla paramamosain. Taxonomy (NCBI): domain Eukaryota; kingdom Metazoa; phylum Arthropoda; class Malacostraca; order Decapoda; family Portunidae; genus Scylla; species Scylla paramamosain. Next base: position 9,038,521 of record NC_087193.1, on the reverse strand, counting down.
CCCTCCACCGTGTATTGTTTTGTTTTACTTTTGTTTTACCTTCAGGCGTATTTCACGTGGACACTTGCACACCGTTCGTCTTCGTGCTCCTCCATTACCGTCTAATTTAATGAGCACAATGTCCCTCACGCATCACATTAACATTAAGGGGGTATTGCGAGAGGACCTGACACACACACACACACACACACACACACACACACACACACACACACACACACACACACACACACACACACACACACACACACACACACACACACACACACACACAAGAAATATTAAACAAGTATCATTACAAAGTCTCCCTTCAATATTACATAATTTATCAGGTACTCCCCAACAAGACATTCGTATTTGGGTGACCTTCGTTTTCCTCCCTTCTCTTTCCTTCACCCTAAACAGCCTACAAGATTTTCGGCTTTAGGTATTGATATGTATAGCCTCTTTGACCATTCCTTGACCCACCCGTGACTTTTTCTTGACTTTCTTGACTCTTAACTTGACTGTTTCTTAACTTTTCTTGACTCCTCCTTGACTCCTCTTTGACTTCTCCTTGGCTACTCCTTGGCTCCTCCTTGACTCTCTTAACTCTTCCTTGACTCTTTCTTAACTCTTTCTTGACTCCTCCTTGACTTTCTCGACTCTTCCTTGAATCCTCCTTGACTTCTTGACTACTCTTTGACTCTTAACTTTTTTTTACTCTTTTTTAACTCTTTCTTGACTCCTCCTTGACTTTCTTAACTCTTTCTTGACTCCTTTACTTCCTTGACGCTACACTCCACCACCAGCGAGGCGTACGAGGAGTTGTGGACTGGGAGAGGGAGGCGGGGATGGGTTACTTAAAAAATGTACAGGCCAGCTCTCTCTCCCTCTATCCTCCCCCCCTCTCTCTCTCTCTCTGTGATGATTAAAACAATGAAGAATGAAGGCACCGCTGGGAGTCTTGAATGAAACGTGTATGAAGATAGACGCCTCGCCGCTTTCTACAAACGATGTTTAGAGAGAGAGAGAGAGAGAGAGAGAGAGAGAGAGAGAGAGAGAGAGAGAGAGAGAGAGAGAGAGAGAGAGAGAGAGAGAGAGAGAGAGAGAGAGAGTGTCTAGCTTTCTACCGGATAACGAGCAGCAGGGAAGCAAGGCGGCTTTACGAGGCAATAAAACTGTCTGTATTAACTTTATGGCGTTGTTATCTGCGTTGAATTTAAGTTTCGATAAAATCCAGAATCAGTGAATATTAATTGAAGGATACTGGGAAGGCAAAGAGCGGATTGGATACCAGGCGTGGTGTCACGTGTGTGTGTGTGTGTGTGTGTGTGTGTGTGTGTGTGTGTGTGTGTGTGTGTGTGTGTGTGTGTGTGTGTGTGTGTGTGTGTGTAAAAAGCTATGGAATGGATATGTCCACACACACACACACGCACACACACGTACAGTAAACATGAACATAAAAAAAACAAAAAACAAAAGAATAAACAAATATCCTAACACAGTTGATTAAAGCAGCAAAATAAAAAGAAAAAAAAAGAAAAGTAAAAAGAAACAAGACTTACCATTAAGCAAACTTTTTTGAAGCTCATTAAAACTTTTACTGAGAATCTGTATGTTTGGGTTTTGCAACACTTGGGGATATTCGAGTAGTTCTTAAGGGAACATGCGAGTTAGTGGGGTGCACGGAGAGGGAGTGTGAGGAAGTGAGGTGCACGGAGCGGTGTAGGTGCATGAGGAAATGGAGGAAGCGATGAGTATGTAAACAGTGTAATTTCAAGAAGTGTGAGGAAGTGAAGAGCACGAAGGAAGTGTAGGTGTCTGATGATGTGTGAGAGTTTGTGAGGTGCAGGCTAAGAGGCGTAAGTGTATGAGAAAGTGTCATAAGAAGCGATAAGTACATAGTGTAGGTGTGTGAAGAAGTGTGATGGTGAGGTGCACGACAAGGGTGTAGGTGTGTGAAGAAGTGTGATGGTGAGGTGCACGACAAGGGTGTAGGTGTTTGAGGAAGTGTGATGGTGAGGTGCACGACAAGGGTGTAGGTGTGTGAAGAAGTGTGATGGTGAGGTGCACAAGGGTGTAGGTGTTTGAGGAAGTGTGCAGTAAGAGGAAGTGTTCTGTATACATCAGCTGTATTTACGGGTTATTAATAACTTTTTAATCTTTTTACCTGTACTAGGCAGTTTGAAATGGAAAACTTCATACGCTGTTTTAATAGAAATATAAATACTAATTACTCCTCTAATTAAGATTTATAGAACGCCATAAGTGAAATTTATTACCTTCAGTAGAAAAATATGAGAAAATGAGTAAAAAAATATTTATGTGGGGAAATGTGTGAGAACCGTACCACCTTATTGGGGGGAAAGAAAAAAAAAATGTACCGGTGAATTTAATGTGGGGAAATATTACTCCCGCTAGAATTATAGAAAATAAATAACACGATTACTTGCTGAATTGTGGGACAGAAAAAAAAGCGTAATATCGAGTTGAGCCCAAATTAAATGTGTGGAGAAAAATATTCCCCCATTGTGTGCCAGATATCTTGGCAGGATGAACTGGTGGGGGGGTAGGGGAGGGGTGTTACCTGTTGTTGTTGTTGTTGTTGTTGTTGTTGTTGTTGTTGTTGTTGTTGTTGTTGTTGTTGTTGTTGTTGTTGTTGTTGTTGTTGTTGTTGTTGTTGTTGTTGTTGTTGTTGTTGTTGTTGTTGTTGTTGTTGTTGTTGTTGTTGTTGTTGTTGTTGTTGTTACTAATCTTTCACACTACTACTGCTACTACTACTACTACTACTACTACTACTACTACTACTACTACTACTACTACTACTACTACTACTACTACTACTACTACTACTACTACTACTACTGCCGTTGCTGCTGCTTACGTATTGTACATCACGTTAAGTGTGAATCACCCTTACAGTAAAAAAGAAGAGAATTCTTGTTTGATACTTATAACAGGAAATTATTGGAGACGTTATTCTTGTCACAAAACAGCTCTCTCTCTCTCTCTCTCTCTCTCTCTCTCTCTCTCTCTCTCTCTCTCTCTCTCTCTCTCTCTCTCTCTCTCTCTCTCTCTCTCTCTCTCTCTCTCTCTCTCTCTCTCTCTCTCTCTCTCTCTCTCTCTCTCTCTCTCAGGTAGGAGTAACTTTTCGCCAGCTTTAATGGAGGAAACTGGTGCATGGAAGAAATTTTTGACCAGTTTGCTAAAGTTTGAATGGCGTGAAGAGAGGACGAGAAACGCGTGTAATCATGAAGACTTCTTTTACCTTCATCTCTCTCTCTCTCTCTCTCTCTCTCTCTCTCTCTCTCTCTCTCTCTCTCTCTCTCTCTCTCTCTCTCTCTCTCTCTCTCTCTCTCTCTCTCTCTCTCTCTCTCTCTCTCTCTCTCTCTCTCTCTCTCTCAGCCACTTTCATCACGACACAAACAAAGTACAAAAAGAGAGTGAGCCATGATATGCCTTCACCTCACACACGTCCTTCTCAGTCTCTCCCAGTCCTCCCCTGCCCTTGTCTTTTTTTTTTTCCCACGCCTTCCTAGTGCTCTCCAGCTCTTCCCCAGCCCTCCTCTCCTTTCCAGTCTCTTCCAGTTTTCCGTACTTGTTTGCAGTCCTTGTAGTCCAGTTTATTTTTTCCCATTTCCTCCCAATCCTGCTTTTGTTTGCCTCTGTTTCTCTTTTAATACTTTCCGGCACTTCCCAGTCCTCTCTAATCCTTTCCAGCTCTTCCCTAGTCACACTCAAGTCGTCATTTCTTTTTCCAGTCCTTTCCAGTCTTCTCTTATTCCTTCAGTCATCCTCAGCTTCTCTCCAGTCTTCCTCACTTCTTCCCAGTCATTACTAGTCCCTCTAACACTTTTGCAGTCTTTCCCAGTCCATCCCAAACTTCTCCAGTCTTCCCCAATCCCTCCCCAGTCCCTCTCCAGTCTTTCTCAGTCTTCCCCAGTTCACCTCAGTTTTCTTCAGTATTTCCCCGTATTTCTCAGTCTTGCCCAGTGCTCCTCAGCCAGCTCAAGTTCACCCTTGAGTTCCCCCCAGTCCTCTTTTCTCACAGCGCCATGTTCTCCTCCTCCTCCTCCTCCTCCTCCTCCTCCTCCTCCTCCTCTTCCCTCGTGCATTGAAGGCTGCAGGTTTGGGTCTTCCGCTTGTCTGTCTCTCCGTTTGTATGTTTGCCTTCTTATCACCTTTTCCTCCTCCTCCTCCTCCTCCTCCTCCTCCTCCTCCTCCTCCTCCTCCTCCTCCGCCTTCCGAGACACTTCCTTCTCCTTCTCTTCTTCCTGACTTCCCTCGCTCTCGTCTCCTCCCTTTCTTGCTTTTTTCATAATCTTTTTGGTTCACCTGTCTCCTCCACTATTCCCCCTCTCTCATCAGTCTCTCTCTCTCTCTCTCTCTCTCTCTCTCTCTCTCTCTCTCTCTCTCTCTCTCTCTCTCTCTCTCTCTCTCTCTCTCTCTCTCTCTCTCTCTCTCTCTCTCTCTCTCTCTCTCTCTCTCTCTCTCTCTCTCTCTCTCTCTCTCTCTCTCTTATACCTGACAGCATCTACTAAATTAAATATGTTGGGTGAATGCAATAGACTGATTACTATTTTTAGTTATTTATATATTTATTTATTTTATCTATCTTTTTATTTATTTATTTATTTTTTTTTCATTAGTTGTTGATCCAGTTTCGTGAGTTCTGAGGTTCATGTTTGCCAACAAATCAACATGGCGCGGCAAATATGTCACCCCAGCGAGTGTCTGCCGTCCATGTGTCACCCACTATGAATAATACATCTCGCTGGTATTAATCGGTATTTATTCATATCATCATGTACTACTTTGCATGCTGGAACAACACCCCCTTCTCCCTACACCCTTCTACCAACGCCTATCCCCTCTTCCTAACTCCCTCCTCTCACCCATAGCCTTTACAACCTCCCCTCCCTCCTGCACCCACATTCCCTTCACCCACCCCCGCCCCTCCTCTCTATTCCATCCCTCGCCCGCACGTCCACAGCCCCAGTCACTCCTAACTATAATAAATTAGATTGTACGTGACGTGTAGGCCCGGCGAGTGTTTTAACAGGCGCCGCTCCTTGTTTTCTCTCCCCGCTTAATGAAGACTGTCCCTCGCTGGCCGTGTTTGCTTCGCTCGTCCATCCCGCCGCTCGATTTTAAATGAGGTGCACATCACATCGATCTAACCTAATCCGTATGTCATTTGCCGGGAGGTGTGTAAGTAAGATGGAGGTATTTAGTCATCGTAGTCATTGTAGCGTCCAGGTGGTAATTGGCGCAGGTATTAATTTATTCACACCTGTGTTGTTTGATGGCTGGTGACAGGTACTGATGCTTCTGTTTTGGATTTAATTAAAGGGTGTGTCCGTATTTTTGTGGGGTCTTGTTATGGATGTGTTGTGGTGTTTTCTCTTGTTCTTCCTCTTGTTATTCTTCGTCGTCTTTTTTTTTTCTTCTTTATTTCTTTTTCTTTTTTTGGTCTTGTTCTTGTTCTTCCGTTATTGACTTCACTGCGTTCCTTCTAACTGTTCCCTGCCTTCAGTTTTCCGAATGGGGAGTCGGGTGCGGAGAATAATTTCTTTATTTGTATCCTGTTTTCCTGTACATTCACCAGCACTCGACATACGCTCTCTTATAGATTGATAACAGATGTAATTTTTTTCCTATGTAAACTTAAGTAATACCAGTCTTCATTCGCTTTCTCTTCCCTTTTTTTTTTTTTTTCTTTTCTTCTGTCTCATGCTAATAGAGACGTGACGAGTTGTGACGTTCTCTCTTACTTATTTATTCCTGTATTCTATTAGCTGTAATCTACTTATCTTCCCAGGCCCCTCGTACTCTTCCCTTTCTCATCTCTCTCTCTCTTTTCCTCCTCCTCCTCTTCTTATATTGACGCGATTAGTATTTTTCTTCTATATCTTCTTCCAATACCTTTGCAGTAAACTTTTTCATGGCAACCTTCGCCTTTTCCTTCCTGTCTCCCTGCTTGTAGATGATATAGTTCAGTTCCTGTAGCGCCAGTAAACACTCTCGTAAACACCGACGTATCTGTTTGCTTTTTCCATTCCTCCTCTAGTCGTCCTCCTTTTCGTCTTCTTCCTCCTCTATTTTTCCTAAACTTTTCATCTTTTACTTGTGCTATTTATATTGTTACTACTACTACTACTACTACTACTACTACTACTACTACTACTACTACTACTACTACTACTACTACTACTACTACTACTACTACTACTACTACTACTACTACTACTACTACTACTACTACTACTCTTTCCTTCTCAAACGAACCCGCACCCGAGGAGAAATATCCACATGATTTTGCCTGGAGAAAAAATTCATGCTGGAGTGAAGAATGAGTATCAGAGACAGTCATGAAGTATTCCGCAGTGCGCCTCAGCCTTGCGTGTTGTCCCCCATTCCCTCTCCCGCCCCCTTCGGCCGTGCATAATGCTGATGTTACACCTGCGAGGGTCTGGTCAAGGTTATCCCTACGTGTTTCACAAGACCCATTAAATATACAGAGGTCGGGAGGTCGTGACTGAAGAAAGGTAAATGCAGGTTTATTCTTAGCGATCTTCCATTAATCAGAACACCTGGAGCAACGAGCAGGTAACGCCAGGTGTGAATGAAAGATAAATATGAACTAGTAGCGTGAAAAAGAAGAAACGATCGTACAGTGAAGTAATATGAGAGTAAGGGTGCAAAAGCGAACATCTAACGCAACGAAGGAGGAAAGAATACTGATTTTGTTGTCTTGCTGCCAGGTGTGAATGGGAGAATAGGTGAAGTTGTAACGTGAAATGAAGGAAAAAAATAACCGTAGAAATTAAATCACCCCGGAATACAGAAGCGAGCAGGTAACACAACTGATAAATTTGTTTTGCCACCAGGTGTGAAAGAGAGAATAGGTGAAATAGTAACATGGAAAGGATGAAGAAAGTTACGGTGTACTTAATTCACCTGGGAAAAGCATAGGAAACAGTGAAACAGAAAAGACACACAATTTTTTACTCTTGAACGTAAACCAAAGTTGTAGCATTTCAATTCGTCAAAGCATGTGAGAGTATAGAGGCAGACAGGTACTGCTAGAGGAGAAAAGAAGTTAATGAACCCTTGTTATACTGCCAGGTGAAAGTGAAAGTGGAAAAAGCGAAGTGATGCCAAAATAAGGAAATTTACTGTGCCACAATTAGTCACATCACTTGCAGGCGCAGAGCGGACAGGTAACCGTGGAAAGATAAAAGCTTTAATTTGTACCTGCTTTTAATGATACATATGAAAGAAAGTTACGCAAGTACCATTAGAGAGAGAGAGAGAGAGAGAGAGAGAGAGAGAGAGAGAGAGAGAGAGAGAGAGAGAGAGAGAGAGAGAGAGAGAGAGAGAGAGAGAGACATTAATCAGTACTTGTTTACCGTCAGCCATGAACGAAAGAGGAAGCAGCGACAGAAGAGGAGAAAAGAGAAAATATGTTTGTACCATTTTTTTTTTTATCTAATACCGCGGATGCGTACGTTCGCGGAAACAAGAGGACAGGTTAATTAGTCCTTATCTCCCAGAAGGCCGAAGTCATCAAGGGTCGCGTATTCACCTTCAGAAAACTGGCGGGGGCAGAGCGAGGACACCAAACAGGACACACGTGGTCTTTGAAAGGAGGAAGAGTGACGTCCTGGTCTTTTAGGGAGATTAGGTGAACTGTGAGAGTCGCGGGGCCCTGTGGTGTGAGGAGGAGCAGGAGGAGCAGTAGCAGGAAGAGTAGGAGGAGGAGGAGCGTAGCAGGACTTTCTACTTCAAAGGAAAGAAGTAAATCAAAGAGAGGAGTGAAAAAAACCTGTTATCTGCTAGGTTTATTTTGGATTTTTTTTTTCTTTTTTTTTCTTTTTTTCATTTCAATTCTGATGTGTTTTCTGTCTTTCCGTGTGTCTGTTTGTGTGTCCTTCCCCATCCTCGCGTGCTCTCTCTCTCTCTCTCTCTCTCTCTCTCTCTCTCTCTCTCTCTCTCTCTCTCTCTCTCTCTCTCTCTCTCTCTCTCTCTCTCTCTCTCTCTCTCTCTCTCTCTCTCTCTCTCTCTCTCTCTGCCACTTTCATTAAATATACTTTTACTGCGACTTGTATTCTGGAAGACGCTATTTTCCTCTTACCCGTCCAATCCTCCTCCTCCTCCTCCTCCTCCTCCTCCTCCTCCTCCTCCTCCTCCTCCTCCTCTTCCTCCTCCTCCTCCTCGTGCCTCTCGTCCTCCCTCCGTGAATATATTTGCACAGTTACCACCCATTCTCCATATTTATCCAAGGCAAGGGTTGGGGAGCCCACTTTCTTATAGGGCAGGAAACGCCTCCATTTCAAGCTACATTCCTGCCAACTCCAAATACTTGGCTACCCTTCCACTGAATTTCTCCCTCCCCGCCACGCTTAAGAACTACTACCCCCGGCGCGCGCTAAATGGCTCCTCTCCGCCGTCACGCGTTAGGTGCGCCGAATACAGGCAGTGAGGGAGTTTGCGTTGTTGTTGTTGTTGTTGTTGTTGTTGTTGTTGTTGTTGTTGTTAGTTGTGGTCGTCTTTTTTTTTTCTTGTTCTTCTGTTCTTTTATTCTTTTTTATTTTCGTGTTCTTGTTTCTCGTTCCTATTCTTATTGTTGATCTTCCTGTTTTTGCTTACCTTCTGCTTTCCTCCTCCTCCTGTTCTTTTTATACTGTCTCATTCTCCCCTTCCTCCTCCTCCTCCTCCTCCTCCTCCTCCTCCTCCTCCTCCTCTTCCTCCTCCTTCAAGATAACGATGTTTCATAAAGGTTACCATGGTTAACACACACACACACACACACACTCACAGCGCGGCCCGTCTCCATTTGATAACGTGACCTAGCAACACCCACGTTCCTATATCCCCTCGTCGCCTGCTCAGCGGGAAGCCTAATGTGTCCTGCTTGGAGCGGGGACAGGGTAGGTGCATTAGCTGTCTTGTGGCCCGCCGCCGTGTATCCTTCGCTACACGGCCGCCACTCAGCCTCCTGCCACTTTGCACGTTAGTTACTGGTGAGAGAGAGAGAGAGAGAGAGAGAGAGAGAGAGAGAGAGAGAGAGAGAGAGTAAAGAGGATACACAAATGCATCCCTCAGGAAGTGACAGAGCGTATTATTGGTACGTATGGTTGTGTGTGTGTGTGTGTGTGTGTGTGTGTGTGTGTGTGTGTGTGTCCAGGTGGATGTTGCGTGGGCGTGATTACATACCTGCACGCGAAGGCTCTCCGCTTTTCACCGTTTGGCTTTAATCCTTTGCAGGTTTGTTTGAACATTTAGCGTCGTTTAGAGAATCTGGAAGCCATTAAAAGTCGTCGTTGAGAGCTAACTTTAGAAACTGTCCTTAATACCTTTGCGCGTCTAACTCATCTTAACTTAATTAACCGCAAGTTGAGTGGCCCCAAGTTGGCGGCATATACCTGCTGGCCATTGTTCGACTCTTGACCAGCAGGGGCACAGGAAACGCAGGTAACAGTGCAGGTGTTTATTCACAGAAGGTGTGAACAGAAGGCTGGAGGTAGGTGATCTCTCGGCGCCAGGCCGCGCACTTCCACTTAACACTTATGACTGAAGCCTAGCTCGTTCACTCATACACGTATTCATGCCTCACACAAGTCTCGCTCATTCACTCGTTCACACAACTAGCTAACAACCACACACCTCCCCCGAGACATAAGGAAGATTCCTTATCTTTGTTATGGCTACCGTAACACATGAAACAAAGTTACAATGATTGAAGTACAGAAAACACGGTACATATACACAAAACAAACACAGCGTACAATGAACACGTACGACTAATCGTAGGTGCTACGGTGCCACCGCACCTGCAGTCGTCTCGGCTCCCTACGCTGTCGGCTGCTTCGACGCTCTGGTTGCTCTCGGCCACGGTGTACCCCGTTACCCTGATGCTCCGGGCTGCCGGGATGGTGGTGTTCCTCGTGACCCTGATGCTGAAGCGCTGCACCGCCATGAGCGGTGTGCTGCTCGACAGGAAGGGGAGCAAGAGGTCTATGTGGGCGTAGGTGTCTTCTATTACGCCACATCACGCGACCGCTGCCCATCTTGATGAGGTAGTCTCTCCTTCGCCCAACAGCCACGATGACACCCAGGCGATCCCAGAGGCCTGTCGTGTGATCTTGAACGTCGACGTGGCCACCGAGGTGCAGGAGAGGAAGAGTACGGGCGGACGCGTCGTGGCGAAGTTTCGCTTTCTTCCTCAGTCGCTCTGCCTTGGCGTCGCACTCATCAGCAGCGCGCTGCCACTGCTGAGCGTATGAGCGATGATGAGCCGGGACACAGGACCTCATAGGATGACCGAAGAGGACTTGTGCTGGTGATCGCCCTTCCGCCCTCGGAGTGTTGCGCAGTTCCAGCAACCCGCGAGCGAACGCATCCTCGTCCAGGTGTCCCTGCTGTGTGGTCGTGAGGATCAGCTTCTTCACGGACTTGACCGCTGCCTCGGCGTGACCATTGGAGCGTGGATAATGAGGTGAAGATACACGATGCTCCACCCCCCATCGAGCCAGGAAGCGCCGTACCGATGAAGAAGTGAACTGCGGTCCACCGTCAGTCCTCAGGAGAACAGGCACGCCCGTGTCGGCGAACACACCCCGAAGGACACGAACGAGCTGATCAGCCGATGCTGGACGTGAGCATGCAGACACGTGAGGCCACCCAGACAAGCGATCTACATACACGAGGTATGTACGGCCTGCTGCGTGGAAGTAGTCTGCAGAAACTGACTCAAACACCCAGCTGGGTGTGTCCGTGTCCTGCCAGAGAGGTTCGTTGGCTTGGCTTGGTAGGAGTGGACGGCATAGTGAGCATCCAGAAACGACGTTCTCAACGTCTCTGTCCATACCAGGCCAGTACACCGTTTGTCGGGCCCGTCGCTTGGTGCGCTCCATCCCCTGATGACTGTCATGGAGTCGCTCTAGTGTTTCTCGGCGGAGGCTGTGAGGAATAAGAAGCCTCGGCCCGTAAACCACCAGGTCGTCGTCTACGGCCAGCAGACTGCGCACCGGCCAGTACGTACGCAAGCGGTGATCGAGGTCGTGGCAATGATCAGGGAAGCCCTCGATGATGACGTTCTTGAGCAAGCAGTACTCCCCGTCTCTTGCTGCTGCGGCACGTACCATTTCCACAGTCTGATCCTGGAGTGGTGCTAAGCGGACGCCGTCCTCATTGGTGGCAGATAACGCTGAGATGACCGCTGAGTGGAGAGGGTCGAGGTCACCAGAAGTAGCAGCATCCTCTTCCTCCACTGGGTCCTGTACTGGAGCACGTGAGAGGGCGTCGGGCACACAGTGTGTCGATCCCTTTTGCCAGCTTGCTGTGAAAGAATACTGAGCAAGCTTCTCCCTCATGCGCTGCAGCCGCAGGTTCTCTATTTCTCCCAACAACTTGCTATTGAGGAGAGGTATCAGCGGGCGGTGGTCGAGCACTAGATCGAAGTGAGGGAGTCCTTTCAGGTAGGTGCCACATTTCCTGACTGCCCAGACGATTGCAGCCATTTCCAACTCTATTACTGCATAGCGGCTCTCTGTGTCTGTAACAAATCTTGACCCGCATTGCACCATCTTCCACTGGTCACTGTGCTTCTGCAGGAGAACGAATCCAAATCCGTGCATCCTTGAGGCGTCAGTCTGTAGCATCGTTGGTAATGATGGGTCGAAGTATGCCAAGACAGGTGGGCTGACGAGACACTGTTTCACCTTCTCAAACGCCTCTTCATGGTTAGGAGACCAGCACCAACTGTTCTTCGGGCGTAAGAGATCTCTGAGGGGTTGTGCAGCTGCAGCCACAGCAGGAGAAAAGCTTCCAAGCTGGTTTGTAAGACCCATGAATGATCGTAAGTCGGTGATGTGCTGTGGTCGTGGGAAGTCAGAGATTGCCTTAACTTTCTTTGAGTCTGTCGTGTAGCCTTGTCCAGAAACAGAGTAACCACAGTAATCTACCACTCTTTCCGCGAATGTAAACTTCTGTGGGTTGAGAGTGATGCCGTGCTGGTCACACCGCCGCACAATCTGAATGACATGGGCTAAGTGCGCACTGTAGGTGGAGTCATAGGCCAGGATGTCGTCCACGATCTTGATGGTGTTAGGTATGTCGCCGAGAGCTTGGTCTCCTCGACGGTTATACTCGTCTCCAGACGAGACGAGACCCATAACCGCTCGCCGAAACTTGTACCGACCCCAAGGTGTTATGAAGCAGGTTAAATCCTGGTCTTCTTCTCTAATGGGGACTTGAAAATACCCCATCTTGGCATCAAGAGTGGTGAACCAAACTGCTCCGGTCCCGATCGAGGCGATGGCGTCATGAGGTGAGCGCACTGGATACACGGGCCTCTTCACGTAACGGTTGAGTCGTGTCAGGTCAACACACAGCCTTACACCAGATGTCTTTTTTGGGACAGGCACGATGGGGGTGGCACCATGCCGTAGGGTAGTCCACACTCTCGATGATTCCCTTGTTAAGCAGCTCTTCCAACTGGCTCTTAATTTCTTCACGCCAATTGTAAGGGATTGTACGAGATGCTGTTACGGCGAAGGGTCGAGCGTCGTCTGTCAACTCGATGGCCATGGATCCACCAGCCATTGCACGTAAACCTTCCTTTGCTTCGAAGACGCTGGGAAAGGCCTTGATCACAGCAGCAGCGTGCCCCGCACGCTGCTGTGGCGTTGGGTCGTAGGAATGAGGCCAGCTGATCACTTCTGTGGGCGTAGATAGAGGTGGCTGCGAGGCGGTCGGGTACTTGATGGAGCTGTTGCCGGTGTGCTGTTCTTCCCTGCGTAGCGGTCGGATTTGAGCCGGAAAATCTTCGGGGAGGATTCCGAGAGCGATGGAATCGTACCAGCTAAGCAGCGCCCCCTTCACCTCCTTCACCACGCTCACAACAGTCTCAGCTTCCCTGTCGCCCAGTTGCAAGTGCGACGAGAAAGTTCCTACACAGGTGAGGGGGTGATTACCGGCAGCATAAAGTCCATCACCATCAGCGGGCGCCAAGCTGGAGGGCGGGATTCCAAGGAGTGTTGCCGTGTCGAGGCCAATAACGGTCGTTTCGGCCCCAGAGTCAGGAGTCCACGTAATCTTGTCTCTTCCAGCGGGATGTGTGGCGGTAATGAGCACCTGGGGCGCAGGTCGTGCCGTCACCGACTTTGTGTATACGCCTGATAAGAGCTGGTATACACTGGCACTGGCTCCCCGCCTCGGGCCTGCACCGCGATGAGGAGAGACAGTTGAGGAACTCCTCGAAGCTCCTCGTCGTTTCCCTCACTGTCTGCTGACATACACTCGCAAAATGCCCTCTTTTCCGCGCAGTTACGACACACTTTATCTATTGCCTGGCATCCCCTTTTGTCACTGCGACAATCTTTGCCACAACGATAACAGCCCGTGGGGCTTGAGCCCCCGAAACTGCCCTTCCTGTAGTTCGAGACAGCGTTCACACCATGGCTCGAAGAGTGAGAGCCGCCCCTTAGTACTGCACTACACTGGTTAGCGCTCTCTGATGCTCTGCAAATATCTATGGCGTTTTCAAGGGTGAGTTTCTTGTTTTCCAGCATGCGTTTCAGAGCCACTTCGTCTCGTGTCCCAACGACAATTCTGTCACGCAGCTGATGGTTTATGCACTGGTCGCAAAAGTCACAGAAATTGGCGATTTCCTTTACAGCACATAAAAAGTCGTCAAAACCTTCTTGCGTTTCTTGCACGCGGGAGTAGAAGTCTCTTCTATCCATGATGATGTTGTGCGCTGGCTTCGCAGGTACTCACACATTGCATCGAGGATGGTTCTTAACTCCGCGTCTCTCGGTAAGCTTATCCCGTAGCGAAGTGTACGGGTCCACTCGTCGTCTAGGACAGCAGCGAGTGCCGCCCTCTGCTCAGCCAGGGAGAGACAGTCTATCCTGGCGAGGGTTACGTATCCTTCAAACTTATGGCGCCACGTGTCGAACTCACGTAAAGATGCTGACGCCGTTAAGTGAGGAATGATGGTGGCGGACGTCGGGAACCTCGCGCCCTGGGTAGACGTGCTGCGGGCTGTGGTTTCGCCTTCATTGCTCGCCGTGGTGCGACTGGGAGCTTGTGTCCCCACTCTCTCCAGCAGCTGGGTTTAAACGCTCCTCGCGAGCCTGACTCTGCTCCGACTGTCGCGCTAGCAGGGCAGCCAGCGCCTCCAACTGCTTCTCCATTCTGCGCCGTGCACCCACTGCAGCCTTGTCCTGATCCTACTCACTGCGCCATGTTCGACTCTTGACCAGCAGGGGCACAGGAAACGCAGGTAACAGTGCAGGTGTTTATTCACAGAAGGTGTGAACAGAAGGCTGGAGGTAGGTGATCTCTCGGCGCCAGGCCGCGCACTTCCACTTAACACTTATGACTGAAGCCTAGCTCGTTCACTCATACACGTATTCATGCCTCACACAAGTCTCGCTCATTCACTCGTTCACACAACTAGCTAACAACCACACAGCCATTCCATTTAAACTGTTTGGAGAGCCACATTTGCAGGCAATTCACCTGTTCGTGAGAAGGCGCATGCATACAGATTTATTCCAGCCAGCCACAAGATTGCAATTGCCCTCCCACTGGATTGGCTCGCCGCGCCCACACAGTAAACAAGAGGATGAGGGGCTTATACATGCCTCCTCAGACAGCGACAGGCGCCCCGCACGTGTTTCTTGTGACCGTCAGGAGCTGCGGGGCTCGTAGGGGCTTTGTTGATGGTCCCGGCGGTGTGTGGGCCGCCAGGCTCGGGTCAGGCTCAGGTATTGGGATGGAATTGATGCTGGCTGCGAAGTATTTGTTTGTTTGGGAAGTATGCATGTACTGTTCGTATGTATGTGTGTAGATTGGTTGGTTGGTACGTAGGTGTGTGTGTGTGTGTGTGTGTGTGTGTGTGTGTGTGTGTGTGTGTGTGTGTGTGTGTGTGTGTGTGTGTGTGTGTGTGTGTGTGTGTGTGTGTGGTGTGCAGCACCTATGTTCAGGATTTTGTTGTGTTCCGTTCTCTTGTATAATTTAAAACTTTTATCAAATTTCTACTTTATTGGGATTTTAATGAATTCATTTATTCACTTTACTTACTTTTTTTTTCTAATATTTTGCCTACTGTTTGTCACAGAAAAGAGGAAAGAAATCTTATTCCTCGCCTTGCCTTGCCCTGCGCTGATCTAGTTAGTCTTTCCTGCGTTCTGTCCAGATCCGCGTCCTCTTTTGTCTTCATTTTTCCTTTCCCCTTCCGAGATGAGGTTTCATGCTCATATAACCCTCATCAGCACAAGACAGTTAGGACCACAGACTGTGTTAATCATCTGCAAAGGACTAGAAGTATCTGGTACAAGTTTGATAAGGTTAATTAAAGAGAGAGAGAGAGAGAGAGAGAGAGAGAGAGAGAGAGAGAGAGAGAGAGAGAGAGAGAGAGAGAGAGAGAGAGAGAGAGAGAGAGAGAGAGAGAGAGAGAGAGAGAGAGAGAGAGAGAGAGAGAGAGACATTAATACTCATAGTGATAAATGACTGGAATCAAGTTAGTAATTAGACTGTTAGAAACGAGCAAGCCGGAAGTTTGAACAGAAGAGTAGATAGATTTATGGATACGTAATGACGGGTGGGTATAAGTAGGTGTGTTTTATACAGGGACTGCCACGTGTAAGCCTGATTGCTTCTTGCACCTTTCCTTGTGTCTTATTACACCTTTATTCTGAAACACAACTCTCACCACGACCATTTTCAAAGGTCACATAATTAACCGGGATCCCACGAGTGTTTCTCCTGTTAATAATGTAGAAATCTTGTTGATCTGCCAATTGGACCATAAAAAAACCCTTAAAAAACTCATGTCACTTCAACTAGAGCCATTTAATAGTGGAAGTGTAGCGCAGAAGTGTTTCTGAATGGTTCACACTTACGACTCCGAAAGTTTCATCATCGCTTCCCCGCTCGCTTCTCAAGGAATACAAGGGAAGACTTGACAAGAGACACGTCAGCCAGTAATGTTTGAGTGACTGGCGCCCCTCGGGATTCTTAGCTCTGACAGTTAGGGGCGGAGCGGTGATTTGGGGTTCCTTCGTCCTCTTAGAAGCCTCCAGAAATAAGCCTACGGACGCTATAAGCCTAAAACAAAAACAAAAGTTGATAAGATAATTGTGGCGTTGAATGACGGCTGATCCCAGTGACATGCGTGATATATTTTACGAGATAGATGGATGGATAGTTCGATAGTCCTCGTTTGTTAGGTAGTTAGGTTA
>NC_087193.1:8994783-9017283 GCF_035594125.1 Scylla paramamosain | reverse complement strand
CTTGACAGGACTTTTCTCGCGGACTCAAAGGAGTTTTTATCTACCGGGAACCTCTTGCTGCAGGGCGCGGGGTGTCGAGGAAGCGAGATGGCCCGTGTGCTTCTGTGTCTGTGTGGTGGTGGTGGTGGTGGTGGTGGTGGTAGTAGTTAGTAGTAGTTAGTAGTAGTAGTAGTAGTAGTAGTGGTGGTTGTCGTAGTAAGTATTGGATGCTCTACTGAAACATTGTTGTTGTTGTTGTTGTTTTTGTTGTTATTGTCCTACTCCTCCTCCTTATGATTATTATTATTATTATTATTATTATTATTATTATTATTATTATTATTATTATTATTATTATTATTATTATTATTAAGTAGTACTAGTAGCATTATAGTAGTGGTGGTAGTAGTAGTAGTAGTAGTAGTAGTAGTAGTAGTAGTAGTAGTAGTAATTGCTGCTCTGAGAAATCATACAGCATTAGCCAGTATGAGTAAAAATGTTCAGTACTTTATTAATTCTATTGGTGTATAATGTGTAATGCGTTGCCTCAGTAATTCTCACTAGCGATACGTAATGGAGTTAATTATGTTACGCAGTTACTTCATTACACTAATAATAATTATGAAACGATAGAAATTTGCAGAAAAAATGAGTGCAGGAGTAATGGTGAAGCAATAGTGTAGAGACCAAATATTACTTCTTTTGTCTTTTTCTTTATTTATACATTTATTATTTTGTTTCGTTTACTAGCACACACACACACACACACACACACACACACACACACACACACACACACACACACACACACACACACACACACACACACACACACACACACACACACACACACACACACACACACACACACACACACACACACACACACACACACACACACACACACACACACACACACACACACACACACACACACACACACACACACACACACACACACACACACACACACACACACACACACACACACACACACACACACACACACACACACACACACACACACACACACACACACACACACACACACACACACACACACACACACACACACACACACACACACACACACACACACACACACACACACACACACACACACACACACACACACACACACACACACACACACACACACACACACACACACACACACACACACACACACACACACACACACACACACACACACACACACACACACACACACACACACACACACACACACACACACACACACACACACACACACACACACACACACACACACACACACACACACACACACACACACACACACACACACACACACACACACACACACACACACACACACACACACACACACACACACACACACACACACACACACACACACACACACACACACACACACACACACACACACACACACACACACACACACACACACACACACACACACACACACACACACACACACACACACACACACACACACACACACACACACACACACACACACACACACACACACACACACACACACACACACACACACACACACACACACACACACACACACACACACACACACACACACACACACACACACACACACACACACACACACACACACACACACACACACACACACACACACACACACACACACACACACACAATAAGGTCACCGGCACTGTGTCACCTGTATTGAAGTGTGTACCTGTGGGGTGGTTGAAGGCAAGGAGGAAGAACTGCAGGCCTCGTCACTTTTTCACATCCTCTTCTTCACTGACTTATCTTATTCTCATACTGACGATTGGTTTCTTCGTCTTGTCTCTCAGTATACCCATGTCAAGTGTTCGTCTTCAGTGTGGTCGTTGTGTTGGTGTGTTGCGCCTCAGGAAATGCATATCAAAACATTTTCAGAATTTAAGTGACTAACTATTTTGGAATCTTTTATAATTAACTTTTTAAAAATTGACATTCAACTGTTCTTTTTCTCTTATGTCCTCAGCCAGTCTTCTTGACACGTAAAAGCAGAAAAAAAGGGTTAAAAACAGTATTAATTCTTTCATAACATTTCTATACGAGACTACTTAGCTCCTTTAGTATTTCTTCATAATTGCTACTACTTGCGTATTTATTATATTTACGCACCAATTTTGTATTTTACGCGTTCATAATATTTGTATACGATATTACTATTCTCCTTCAGTATTTTTTTTTGTCCTCTCAATAGTTTATTTAAGTCTTTTATATTTAGTTTGCGTATATTTTTCCCTTATCATATCTTGTGTATTTACGATATTCCTGTCTGGTGTAGTGTATTCTGGTTCTGCATTCATTGTTACCTGGTCAGATTAGTTCATTCCGTGTATTTGTTCCCTGTCTATGCATTAATCGCTTTACGTTGAGTTTGTATGAGGGATTCTGTACTCTTTGATCATCTCCCTCCCTCCGCCTAAAGTATTTGCGTTCCGTTTCATAATTTTTCTATTTTATCCTTTTACTTTCGTTCGTTTTAATTAAGCGAAATGTGTCCTCAATTTTCCATCTGTTTGCTCTACGCCAATATTGTCTGAATATTCAACATTTGTAGCTCTGGGAAATTCGCAGCGGTATGACATGGCGCTTTCCTGCTACACACACACACACACACACACACACACACACACACACACACACACACACACACACACACACACACACACACACACACACACACACACACACACACACACACACACACACACACACACGCGCAGAATCGGAACCTGCAGTGCAAAGAAAATAAATGTTCTTTGTTGTACTCTGAAGCTAAAGTAGAAGGCTTGACCAGAGAGAGAGAGAGAGAGAGAGAGAGAGAGAGAGAGAGAGAGAGAGAGAGAGAGAGAGAGAGAGAGAGAGAGAGAGAGAGAGAGAGAGAGAGAGAGGGAGAGAGTTGAAACTAGCAGGTTCAGTGAGCGGATAACGAGGGTTGTTATTTTCAGGTTTTTATTAGTTTATGATGTGTCTCTGATTATATTTTAGTGGAGGTGCTGCAGTTACGCCCCTCGTAGATTAGAGCCATTCACCTCCAGGCAGCAATTAAATTTATATATAAACAACAACAACAACAACAACAACAACAGCAACAGCAGCAGTAACAACAACAAAATACCAACAACCACGAAGAAGGAAATGCGTGCAACGAGGAGAAAAGCAAAGCTCCCTAACAATTATATCTAAACAACATTAACATCAAAGAAATACAATGGTGAAAAGGAAGCAAAAAACTAGCAGCCAGTATTAACAAAATAACATCTCTTCCAGATTAAAAGGAAAAGAAAAAAAGAAGTTAGAAAAATCTCCACAGGTTCATTAATATATTTCAAGATTCATACCAGTTTTTTTTTTCACTAAACAATTACAAATCAAAAGAAATAGAAATAAAGGAAAAATAATCAATAGCTTCATTAATTCATTTCAAGACTGGCGTATTTTTTTTTCAATTTATTTCAAGAGTGGTGTCTTTTTTTTTTCTTTTTTCTTTCCTGCGAAGCGGAGTCTTTGACCTTCAACAACAACGGTGAGCTCGGGGGAAGCTCATCGTGGCGGGAGAATTGGCGGCTCTTCTGGGACGTGACCAGCGCTCACTGAGGGTCCGCAGCCCGCCTCTCGTGCCGCAGACACACTAATTAGGGCGGAATGACTGTGAGTGGTCATATCGCCGCTCTTGAGAGAGAGAGAGAGAGAGAGAGAGAGAGAGAGAGAGAGAGAGAGAGAGAGAGAGAGAGAGAGAGAGAGAGAGAGACTACAATATGCATCTCCGAAATTCATTAAGAACGTACCAACATTTACAAGAAGGTATAAAAGCGCGTAAACTCGCAGCTGCCATGAAATGCCACAGTGTACGGCTGCAAATGTTCCTGGAGACGTGCACGTAAATCGCTACACGAGCTCCTTGTAGCCATGAAACCGCGAACACGTCACTCGGGCACGGCAGAGCTAATGCGGCCGCCCTGTTAGCCCCACCACAACGAGGCTGCCCACGGACCTCCCGCCTCTTCCCGCTGCTCTGTGGCCTGTTTGTCTTTCCCCTCGGCTCTCCTCCCGCTTTAAACTCCCGCCGCAACTCTTCTCTAAGACTCCATTTTCTCTTCCCTACGTTAAGGTTTCTCCCTGTTGGCTTTAGGTTCCCTCCTCAAGTATGCTTTCCTGCCTCTTGCCTTAGTTGTGTTTAGTTTGTTAAGTGTGGCAGGTACGAGGCCAGCACGGGGCTCAGGGTCTGCACCGCGGCTCAAGCTGGCCAGTTTTTTAAGGGGTTTCGTGCCAGACACCTCTAAAGTCGTGTTAGTGTGTGTCACATTGAAAGGGTGAAAAAAAAAATGTTAGTCACACACGCACAGAGAGAGAGAGAGAGAGAGAGAGAGAGAGAGAGAGAGAGAGAGAGAGAGAGAGAGAGAGAGAGAGAGAGAGAGAGAGAGAGAGAGAGAGAGAGATATATGTAAGAGTCAAGGTAATACAAGTTTAGCCTTGCAAGGCATGAGTTACTTGTTAAGTCATTCACCGGGAAGACTTGACCAGTGGACGAGAGGGAAGAGAAGGGAAGGGAAGGGAATGGTCAGCCTCATCATGCACACGACTGGTCAGGGCTAAGGTTACAGTGGCTGGTCAGGATAATGATTTTCTTTTCTTTCTTTTTTTTTTTTTTCTCTTCTATGAATTTAATGGCTTTCTAAGTAAAGAATCCGAGCCGGTGGTTGCTTTCAGTTCAGGAAGGGGAGATGACAGCAGGTCCCTTGCCTGAGGATTCTCTTCATCAGGCACTGACTTGCTAGGGAAGGAGAGAAAATAAATGGTAAAAGACACCACACACTCACCCGCCTACACACACACACACACACACACACACACACACACACACACACACACACACACACACACACACACACACACACACACACACACACACACACACACACACACACACACACACACACACACACACACACACACACACACACACACACACACACACACACACACACACACACACACACACACACACACGGTTCAAAGGCTGCTCTCTGCGGGTTGTCTGTCTTTACTCCTCGATATCAGACATTCATTTCCTTGCATCGAAATAGGTTCTGTGTGTGTGTGTGTGTGTGTGTGTGTGTGTGTGTGTGTGTGTGTATGTGTATGTGTGTGTGTGTGTGTGTGTGTGTGTGTTCTCCATATCTTGTTTTATTACATCAACTAAAACATTGGTTACCTTGTGTTTTGTCCACCCGAAAAATTATATTTCTGATTACATTGTACTCACACCAGTTATTCCATGTCGGTCTACACAAAGTTTTACAGGTCAGTAAGTTAAGTTGGATTCTAGTAATTATATAATAGTGTAGGCATTCTTATTTAACACAGCATTATCGTATGAAGGACATCAATTATTGAATTAATCTTAACTGTTCAGTATTTTATTTATTTTTTTTTTCAGTTCCAGTCATGACTAGAAATAAGTGATTTAAAGGCGTAATGTCTTTGGTTTTGTACGTGTATTTTTCTTCATATTTCCTTTTCCGTAATAGTTTCGTAAAGCAGGACTAATGCGAATGATTAGTATAAGACAGGAGACGTGAGGACATTTTTTTCCTTTTTTTTTATGATAGAAAGAAAAGAGATAAATTGAGGAGACATGTTCCACTTTGAGGAGAATAACAAGGTGAGGATATTTTTCCACTCTTAAAGGAGAGAAAGAAAAACACTCTTTTATCTTAAGGTTTAATTTCCGACAGAGTATACACAGCACACAGTCTGTGACCTACGCTACACCCACCAAGGGTCTCCCAGGGCCCGTATAGAAAATGTATCACCCATTGAGGGAAAGAAAACGTGTCACGAACATGTACTGGGAGGGCAAAGTGAGAGAGGGGGAGAGGGAGAGGGAAAGAGGAACATTGTGGTTTTCATGTGTGTGTGTGTGTGTGTGTGTGTGTGTGTGTGTGTGTGTGTGTGTGTGTGTGTGTAAGGTGTTCTCAGGTGTGGTTCACATCATCTAGGGATTGTCTCAGGCGAATCAGAGCGTGTACTAGACGTGTATTGTGTCCGAATGTGGAGTGTGGCCAACGGAAAGACATTAAGGTAGTTGATTTCAAGTGGTTTTGGTGGCATTTTGAACCTTGCGTATCTTTGTAACAAAGGACCTCCAATCACGTGATTTTCAAGGACTTTTTGTTATGAAAGAATACTCACAAATTTAACAGCTGAATGGTATCAATCGTACACACAATTCCCTTACGTAATAAACATAGTACAGGACCATCGAATGTTGGACAGCGATGCGAACGTAAAGACACAAACAGTTCTTTATAAAATATTGAGTCACATGAGGGAAAAATGTATGCCTGCTTATGTACAGTACACAGGATCACGGAACTCTTGAAACACACACACACACACACACACACACACACACACACACACACACACACACACACACACACACACACACACACACACACACACACACACACACACACACACACACACACACACACACACACACACACACACACACACACACACACACACACACAGTATCGTAACAATACACATCATTAGGTGTAATAAAGTGGTCGTGTCATCCAACATATAATTTGTATATAAAACACTCGTATGTACACGTTCTAAAATGCCTCGTCGCATGCACACTGGCTAACGGGGAAAGAAAGGAGCATGTACAAACCCGGGACTCCTCGCCCACTATGCAACGTGACACACTTACTCCCACCTCCCGGGAACACCTCGAAGCTTGCCAGGTGGTCACGGGTGCTGGCGGAGGCCCGATGGAGGCTGCAGGGATGCACTCCCTCCCTGGTCAGGCCGACAGCCCGGGGTGGGGTGAGGGGAGCTGAGGGGTGATAATCTGAACCAAGGAAACTCTCGGGAAGGGAAAGGAACTAATGCAAATATCTCTGCACCGCCTGAGTCTGCAATTTTCTTAAGAGCAATCTCTGTCGTGTGCGTGTCTAATTTTGCCCAGGATTTCTTAATTTCCGGATAAACAACATTGGTGTTTTCTGAGCTCTGAATTAATAAACCGAACGTGTTTTACAGACTGGAAAATTTTTTATATTTTTGGTGAATCGGTTTTGGTATGATATTTTTGTGGTCGACTTTTCGAGCAGTGTCATCGCTGTCAAGGTCATGGCGATGGTGCCGAGCCTCCCGCCACTCCAGGGCCGCGGTGGCAGCCTCCCAGGCGTGGTCTTGTGGCAACCGCCTCTCCCAGTCTCTTTGATGAGCAATTCCTTTAGCTCTCCCACAATGGGCGTCTTTACCGCCTCTAGCTCTCCACTTAGCGCAAAATACTTTTTGTTGTTAGGAGAATATTCAGTTTGTGTTGCGGCGGTGCACCAAATTTTGGCTCCTAAAAATTACGCAGGTCATTTCACGCACCCTTGAGTTGTGGGCGGTGTTGTGGCGGCTGTCTGGGAGCCAGCCGGTTCGGGGCCTGCTTTCTTTCTTTTTCTTTCCACCCCCCCCCCACCCCCTGTGGGCGCAGGAGGATGCCAGGCACCGGCTGCCGCTCCTCCTGCCGCCTCCATCACCTTGGCCGCCCGTTTGTTCTTACTCCACCACCCTAACATTGCCATTCACTGGGACTCGTGCCGCTCCGCGCTGTCTGTTGTGACCTGCACTCCAGGCCTTCATTTGGAACTCATTTACACGTCAGGTGATGAACACAATAATTTCAGACTGCCTGTGGGAGTGTGCGATCCTACAACTGGAGAGTCCAGGTACGCCCAAACACGTGCAGGTACGGTAACGTGCTTGGCGGGAGGGTCGCGACTTTCCTTCTTTCCTGCCTCCCGCCGCCGTCAATATCTCTGTCACCGTAACTGCTTTGAGTTGCTTCCCAAGCAAAGGCGGCGTCACCTTCCTCGTGACGTAATAAAAACACCGAACGTTATTTAGGAAAACACGACGCCGCCCGGCCGCCGCCGTCCGCGCCGGGCCGCCACACACTACCTAGGTCACTTGACAACACTAAGTTAAAACAATTATGTCTGAAAGACTGTATATAAATTTTGTTCTATACGAACCCAGCATGTCCCAGGTCCCCGTGAGCGAAGTCCCCCGCGGGGCACGTGCCGCAGCGGCCGCTGTTAGACTGAACTTTCCCGCTTGTTGGAGGACACCGAGGACAAGCTGGCGCTGCGGCTCCGCGTGCTGTCACGTATCCTGAGGATGTCCTGTGCCGGCGGCTTCACGCCCCTCTTGAGCGAACCTGTATGGAGGGCGCGGTCGGTGTTCGGCGCCACGCTCTTTTGGGCGTAGGTGGGACTCGGGAACAGCGTCAGCGGGTTGTATACGGTGGACATTTTGTTGTCCTCGATCCTACCCTCCTGCCCCGCCTCCTTGGCCGGCGGCAGGACGCTGAACGACGAGGAGGTGGTGACCTTGCTGTGCGGCAGCGTGGCGAAGGAGGGGGCGGGGCCGGCCTGGGAGGTGGGCACCGGCGCAGGACTGTACCCTTGACTGAGCGGCACCGACGATATGTACTGCAGATTGGGGTGGACGCCCTTGACGGCCACGCCCTGGGGGTACGCCGCCGCGGGCAGCACTGTTTGGTATTCCTGGAACACCTGAGGGTAGCCTGGTTTCATCCTGGAGGGCACCTGCTCCTGCGGCTGGTAGCACTGCTCCAGGGTCTGGCAGCCCTGGTAGGACGACTGGTAGCCCTGGTCGTAAGCCGCGGGGGGAGGCAGAGTGATCTCCAGCAGCTCGTTCTCCCCATCAAACTTGTCCTCGTGCGAAGTGTACGGCGCGCGCCTGAGGTTGGTAGCGGACTGGGCCATAACGGGGGGCGCCGCCACCTGCTGGGCGCGGTTCGGGCTGTAGATCCGCCCTCCAGGATACAGCAGGCTGGAAGTGTCCGTGGCCGCCACCTGCACACCCACACGCCTCGACTTAGCACTTATTGAATAACTTTACTGGATAGATCAACTTCATTACATCATGTCTAGCTGTGGCCATTTATCACACAGAATAACTTCTATTCATCAAATAAGTTGCCGGAGGTTGCAAGGCCTTGAAAGTCATGCTCGCACACTTTAATGACACTTAACGCTATCATGGTGCGAAGTGACCAAACCTTCCCGTGCAGAACGAAAACGCTTGCTGTCGCTTACCTACCTGAGTCACCTGCGCCTCGGAGTGGACAGAGGAGGGCGTGGGAGGCAGCGTGGTGGAGGAGAGCGCCACGCCTCCGGTGATCGTAGTGATGTCCGACCCACTCTCCCCGGACACACCTCCTCCCGAACCTGGCGTGCCTGAGTGTGGCGGGGAAGGAGGGCAGTGAGGAGGGGAGGTAGGGCGTGAACGATGTGTGTAAGAAGAGAGAGAGAGAGAGAGAGAGAGAGAGAGAGAGAGAGAGAGAGAGAGAGAGAGAGAGAGAGAGAGAGAGAGAGAGAGAGAGAGAGAGAGAGAGGTTTAATACGCCGGGAAAGGAAAAATAAGACCAAGAATGAGCTAAACAAATATCTGTCATGTTTGGTGAGGAGATAAAGCACATTTCCTCGTAATCTTTGCCAGACTCTGCTATGATGGAGGTTTAAAAACTCTTTCCATCTTTTCGAGCAGTAAATATAACTAGGAAATCATGCAAACATCCTTGTATATTTGTTACCATTGAAATGAGAATGAAATAGCGTTGTTGAAGCTTTATCAACAAACAAAGGGAAGAAATAAGAAACAGTCACTCTCTAAACAAGTGCTACCTTCGTACAAGACAAGGTGCCTCGGAAAATAGATTCTTTAATATGGATCTTAGTATTGAGCAGCACATGCCTTGGAGAATCTTGAATAACAAACGCGTGGAATAACAAGACGTGTAGGGGTGACTGTTACTGTGAAGGTCAAGGCCAACCAACACTTACCTTGACCTGGAAGCAGCGGGCGCACGGTTCCCCCTCCGCCTTCCACTTCAGTACTCTCCTTCTCGCTCTCCTCTGCACGCCCACTCCTGGCCGCTCGTAGCCTCATGCACGTCCTTACGCCCATTACCACCACGGCGATGGCCACGGGGAGACAGGCCAGCACGGCGCCCACCAGCACGCCCACGGCCACCTCCGCGCCACTTTCACGCCCCCGAGTTGGTTCTGGAAGCGTAGGGAAGAGTGGGAGCTTCATTATTGTCGCTGTTATCCTTATCACCATCTTCATTGTTCTCTTCCTTATTACCATACAGTAGTAGTTTTTGTTTCCATGCTCTCTATTCTTCCTTCCTCTCCTCTCCCCCCTCTCCTTTTATTATTTTCTCCTTGTCTCGCCTCGCCTCGCCTCTTCTTACTTATCTTCTCTCCTCTCCTCTTTCTCCTCTCTCTTCATTTTTTCCTGTTTTATTTTTCATTTTTTTTTCTTTTCCTCTCCTCTCCATTCCACTCTTCTCATTCTCTCTTCTTCATTATTCTCCCCTTCCTCTACTCCTACCATCCTCACCTATCCTATCCCCTTCACTTCACTCCGCTCCACTCCTCTTCTCCACTTCCCTCTCCTCCGCAAGTAGAGTTATGAAGGAGAGGGGCACACGTGGCATGAGTGACCACCTGCATAGACAGCCAATCACATTCATTTGCCCTTGTGTTCCATTCGTGCAGAGAAGAAAAATGGAAAAGTTGTCACTGGCTATAAAAAAACACTGATTTTCGATTTTACATCTGTTTTACATCCGTTGATTTTCTGTTCTTTATTTTATTCCCTTTGTGACGGCAGAAAGCACTCAGCCAGGGGTGCTAATCTCCCGTACTTTAAATATCAAAGCGCTGCTGAGAGGGAGAGAGAGAGAGAGAGAGAGAGCGAGAGAGAGAGGGGGGAAGGGAAGGTGATGTGTTGAAGGTAAAGAGATTAGTTAACAAATATGGTGCTGGAAATAGGGAAGAGGCGTTGGGGCACGGTGTGTTAAGGGGGGACATCATGGTCATAATACGCTGGATGATGTGTGGCGCTGAGAGAGAGAGAGAGAGAGAGAGAGAGAGAGAGAGAGAGAGAGAGAGAGAGAGAGAGAGAGAGAGAGAGAGAGAGAGAGAGAGAGAGAGAGAGAGAGAGAGAGAGAGAGAGAGAGCTGCTCGATAGATAACAAGAAAACAGTTCAAATAGGCTCGCTTTGAAGGCAAAGTTAGAAGTTAGTGCAGTTGATTGTGTTCAACGAGGAGAGAGAGAGAGAGAGAGAGAGAGAGAGAGAGAGAGAGAGAGAGAGAGAGAGAGAGAGAGAGAGAGAGAGAGAGAGAGAGAGAGAGAGAGAGGAGGAGGAGGAGGAGGAATATACAAAGAAAGACACAAAGGAGGAAGCAAACAGCAGCACGCCAATTGTTCCTACGAGCCAAAGCTGCTTCCGGGAACTTGAACAATGCTATCTAATCTACAAGCAGGGGAATCAGCAGAGTAGGTTAAGAGCCAACATGATATACTGGACAGGTAGGAGAAGTAGACACGGGAAGACGAACGTGAATCACTTCTAATTCCTAGTGCTTACAATTGCCTTAGCGTTGCCTCGTGTATTGACGCTGGGGAGAGGAATGTGACAAATGGGATGGATTCCAGGTAAGAGTATTAGCCTGATCGGTTTTTTAATTTTTTTTATTGTAGTTTCTCTCTCTCTCTCTCTCTCTCTATCTCATCCAAAGACTTACACAAATACATCAATAAACGCATTTTCTTTGAGCACAAACACCATATTGTTATAAAAGACCTCCCTTAAACTAGGATTAATGAGGTTTAATGGGAGCGATACTAAAAAGATGCAGTGGCTGATGGGAGAATTAGTCAACGACATTAACACATTAATTAAGCTAAAGGCAACATATTTTGGAGTGTTTACCATCATCACGTGGATTTCTCAGCACGATTTTTTCGCGGCCTAAATAAATGCAGTTAATATACATTTTTCTTTACTGATTGGGAAGAGGAGGAGGAGGAGGAGGAGCTTGAACAGTATCACAGGCGGGTGGCGGTGCATGAAGTAGTAAGGTGAAGAGTTTGCTTTATTCATTAATCTTTGGTGGCGGGAGTGCACACCTGGGCTGAAAGTTCCAGAAAGGAGTGCCGAGTCTCTCACTGTGTGCTCCCTGATGAATGATCCAGTTTGTGAAGAGAAGTTAGAGAGAGAGAGAGAGAGAGAGAGAGAGAGAGAGAGAGAGAGAGAGAGAGAGAGAGAGAGAGAGAGAGAGAGAGAGAGAGAGAGAGAGAGAGAGAGAGAGAGAGAGAGAGAGAGAGAGAGAGAACTTCTGTGTGAGATATGAAGTTAGGAGAAATGTAAAAAGAAAAGAGAAAGAATTGTTGTGTCTTGTTTCTCGTTATTGAGTCTGGAGGTGCGAATTCCTTGACCTGAAGACCAAGAGTGACCGGGATTGTTATTCCCACGTGCCTTCCCTCCGAAGCTTCCTTTCTAACAGGCACTGAGGAACTGAGAGAGAGAGAGAGAGAGAGAGAGAGAGAGAGAGAGAGAGAGAGAGAGAGAGAGAGAGAGAGAGAGAGAGAGAGAGAGAGAGAGAGAGAGAGAGAGCGCTCCCTATTAGAAGACGGAAAGGAGAAAATTCTTGGTAATAGCTGTTATCTCTATATATATACACAGAAACACACACTCAATCATAACTCAGTCATAACTCAAGCCAGACTAACTTAACGAGGCTCACGCTCTGAAACACACCTGCATATGAGAAAACAAACAAACAAACAAAAAAAGCCTTTACCAAACAGTTCTTTTATCACCTTCACCTTTGCATCAAATAAAGAGACAACGAACTGTACCATAATGCCTTAAGCTCCAGTTTCCATCAGTATCTTTTGGTATTATTGGAAGGGATGAAGGCTTTAGTTACTCTGTACTTCCTTGAGTGTCGGTGTTGGGCTGGCGTGGCGCTGCAGACTCTCCTGATAAGTCAGTCTATTGCAAGACTGCTGACTGGCAATCCAAGGCTGTGTGTGTGTGTGTGTGTGTGTGTGTGTGTGTGTGTGTGTGTGTGTGTGTGTGTGTGTGTGTGTGTGTGTGTGTGTGTGTGTGTGTGTGTGCCTGCGTGCGTACGTGGGAGCTAGCGTGTGCGCGCGTGCGCATGTGTGTGTGCGTGTGTGCCTGCCTGCCTCCGCCTCTGTATTTAAACATCTGCTCCACAAATCAACATTCTGAATAGTTAAAACACAGTGGGGGCAAACATGCAAATGAGCTTGTTACCCAGACTAACATTGTAATCACAGAGGTTTTATTTATACATTTTTTTTTTTTTTTTTTTAACGCGAGGGAGGAAAGGAAAGGCTGGAAAAATAAACACACACACACACACACACACACACACACACACACACACACACACACACACACACACACACACACACACACACACACACACACACACACACACACACACACACACACCGCACTTTTGTACCTGGCCGAGGTAATTAGCTATTCAGAAAGGTAAGGAAAGGTAAGCAGAGAGAGAGAGAGAGAGAGAGAGAGAGAGAGAGAGAGAGAGAGAGAGAGAGAGAGAGAGAGAGAGAGAGAGAGAGAGAGAGAGAGAGAGGACGGATGATGTTACCTATGTTACCTGTAAATAAGACAGCGGACGCTCATCAAAAGGGACAGGTGTTGTAATTAGGTGCGCTGAAAAAAAAACAAAAAAAAAAACACCTCACCTGTTTGTTCGTGTGCTCCTGGGTCTCATTAGCGACTTACCTGCTGGAGTCTCGTGCTGGGGATGGTTGAGGGCCTCGGTGTAGGCGCTGAGCTCGGTTGGCCGGGACTCCCCCTTAGCGTTGGTAGCCTTGATGAAGAGGCGGTAGGCTGTGGCAGGACGCAGGTTGGCCACGGAGAAGGACGCAGCCTCCCTCGTCACCTCCACCACCGGCTTGAAGTCTCCATTAGCTTCTACCACCTGAGGGGAAGGGCAAAATTTGTGTTAGTTTTATTGCTGACTGCCACGAGAGAGAGATGCTTCTTGAATTTATGCTTCATTACCTTAAGGAAATGATTCTGGCAATTTCCGACTCCGAGGAAATGGTTTTGCCAACGTATTACCTTTTAACCTTCGCGGAAGTGATTAGGTCCTTGGAGGTGCGATAGTGTGGAATCTTTCGCTGTAAGGTTAGGGATGTAAAGCTTGGAGTTTAGTTTTTATTTCAGTTATCAGCACGCGGTCTATTTTTTTATTTTTTTATTCATGCAAGATGCGCGGTAGAAAATCTTTTTACAAGGTAGGAAGTCGCCTCCTAACACACATGCACGACAAAGGCTTTTGCAGGTGTGGTGACAAATAAAGACTGAAGAGCTCGCGTTAAAATTTTCATAACACGCATAACTGTAGGCTAAGAAAGTGATTTGGTAACAGAACGCAAGTCATTTCACGCGAAAACACCTTTGGGCCACTCTTCCCCACGCCCCTGAGCTGCTGCGGCATTAAAGGACACACTTCAACTCACATTTCATCACGAATCCTTTACCGCCTTTAATGCAATAACATACACTCCTTCCGCTCCTGGATAAGTTATGGCGTCATCAAGTCCACGACATCCTGCAGCATAGCCACCGCCCACGAGCTCTTACTCCCTCCCAGACTAGCACGCGGGAGGAGTTAGGAGTGTTTAATGCTTGTATTAGATGCGTGCCGCCCACCACTCACCCTCACAACACCGTGTTACAGCCTCATTTACTTCCTCCGCCCAAAACAACTGTCCCTGTCCTAGATTGCTCTTTACCTTGCCTTACCTTCCCCTCTGACCCCTTTCCTTCCCCTTACCTTCCTAAGCACCACCTTTCTCGGGTATTCTCTCCAATCCACTTTTTTTTTTCTCCACTTCCCAGCGCTTCTGTCCTTATCACCACCCTTATCTCTTCTTTCTCCTTTACCTCCTCTCCTCCTTACTGCTGGATTGAACAGTCACTAACTGCATACTACGTCTGTCTTTTCTTTTTTTCTTTTTTTTTTTTACTTTTCGTCTGCCTCTCTATCATAATCGTCTTAAGCTCATTATTCTCTTCGTCCTTATTCTCCTATTCGTTTTCGTCGTCTTCGTCGCTACGGTCGTCTTCGTGGTCGTGGTAGTTCTCCTCCTCCTCCTCCTCCTCCTCCTCCTCCTCCTCCTCCTCCTCCTCCTCCTCCGCCTCCTCCTCTCATTACTATGCATTGAACCAGGCCAGAGCTAGCAGAAGACCCTCATCCTGCTCACCCATTTAAACACGCCTCTTTAACCCATTACTTTCACCCCCATCACCTTCCACCCACACAGTGCCGCGCTTTCGCTTTAACCTCCCTCCGTGCCCCCGACTCGGCCTCTATCTTCGCTCCTCGACGCAAAATTAATACGTTGCTTAGGACATGCTGAAGCGATTCTGCGCTGCGTCGCAACTCTGGATAAATTGAGCGAACGTGAACCACTGAGCCGGGTAACAGGGGGCGGCGCTCTCTCTCTCTCTCTCTCTCTCTCTCTCTCTCTCTCTCTCTCTCTCTCTCTCTCTCTCTCTCTCTCTCTCTCTCTCTCTCTCTCTCTCTCTCTCTCTCTCTCTCTCTCGAGCTAAATATGCGCCTCTCCGCCAAGGCATTTTTTTTTTCATACTTAATTGTTTCATTTCTCAGCGTTATGTGTGTGGGTGATAATGACCCGCGAGAGAGAGAGAGAGAGAGAGAGAGAGAGAGAGAGAGAGAGAGAGAGAGAGAGAGAGAGAGAGAGAGAGAGAGAGAGAGAGAGAGAGGGAAAGGGTTGGTTCTTCGTTATGTACACACACACACACACACACACACACACACACACACACACACACACACACACACACACACACACACACACACACACACACACACACACACACACACACACACACACACACACACACACACACACACACACACACACACTATTCCCCTCAGTCTCCATTTAGCTTCATCCAAACACGCCTTTAGTGCTCACAGCTTCAAGCCCTTAATTGTCCATCCTCTGCTCCTCTTTACCTTTCCATTTTCTTCCTCCACTTTATTTTTCCTCATTCCTATTTCGAGTTTACTTTTTCTTTTTTTTCACCTTGTAGAATTTTTAAGGTGGATACTTATTTGATTTCTTTGAGTAAATTGTTTATTGTTGTTCTTATAAATTTTGTTACTTAATTTTTCTTGATATATTTTTCACCTTTACTTGTAGATTTGGTTCATATATATATATATATATATATATATATATATATATATATATATATATATATATATATATATATATATATATATATATATATATATATATATATATATATATATATATATATATATATATATATATATATATATATATATATATATATATATATATATAATCTCGAGGCAGCAGACACCTTCCGAAACGATAATTACTCCCAGTGAGGTCTGAAGCACTGGATCAGGGGGTGCCGTGAGCTTATCAGTGATACCCTTTGACCTCAATGAACGTTTCCCTCTGTGTCTGACTACACAGAGACAGTCACAGCATGTCCTCTAAAGACAACTCTCTTTTTTCATTCAAAACTACATACACCCAATTACACACACACACACACCCTTTATTCAAAATTCTAAATTAATATGGCGACTTCTACACTGGAGTCCCCATCTGGGGAGGAGACCACAAAATCCCCAAGGTCGGACTGCTCTTCTGGTATCAATCCTAAGTGTCTTGACATTTGCCTCGACTTTTTTCATCATTAACTTCTGCAACATTTGCGGCCTTAGATCTAATTTTCAATCTGTAGAACATCACCTCTTCTCTACTAAACCTCTTCTTTTCCCCACTGAAACACAGGTGTCTGGGGCAACTGACAATAGCATCTTTTCTGTCCCCTCATACTTTCTCTATTCTCAGGAGGTATTATGCTGATTTTCCTCGGAATGATAGTGTCTGGCATGGAGGCGCACCGGCATCTCAGTGGGCCTTTTTTTTTATTTAGTTTTGCTGCGCTTGGCCGGTGCCCCTACTACATATATATATATATATATATATATATATATATATATATATATATATATATATATATATATATATATATATATATATATATATATATATATATATATTAATTTATTGTATTTTTCTTACTGATTTCCTTGATTTCCAAATGCTTTACTTCTTATCGTCTTTCTCTTTGGCTTTTTAAGTCTATTTAGGTTATTTTCCATTTCTTTCATTGTTTTCTCCTATCCTGAATGTATTCGTAACCATTTTGAATTTCTCTCACCATTTCCTGCTTGCATTTTTTTGAAGCGTCCGTTGGCATTGATTTCTTAACGTTTTCTCCGTGCATTTATCTTTTTTTTTTTTTTTTTTATTTCTTCTCAACACAACCTTTGTCTCCTTTGCCCTTCCCGGTGTCCTTTAGATTCACCTTTGGGAAGTAATCGACACAGCTGGTCGCTTTTATCTCTCATCCCGAGGCGCAGTCACTCCCCGGCCATCGCTGACGCGGAAACAGACGAGTCATCTTAAAGCATATCCAGTCTGAGCGCTCTCTCTCTCTCTCTCTCTCTCTCTCTCTCTCTCTCTCTCTCTCTCTCTCTCTCTCTCTCTCTCTCTCTCTCTCTCTCTCTCTGTCATAATTTTAATTTTGAGTATCGTTTTGCTATTTCATTGATCTATTTTGATTTTTTCATATTTTTTAAGTATTTTATGTTTGGAAAGTTTGTCAGTAAATAATAAGAATGATGATGATGATGATGACAATAATAATTTCTCTCTCTCTCTCTCTCTCTCTCTCTCTCTCTCTCTCTCTCTCTCTCTCTCTCTCTCTCTCTCTCTCTCTCTCTCTCTCTCTCTCTCTCTCTCTCTCTCTCTCTCTCTCTCTCTCTCTCTCTCTCTCTCTCTCTCTCTCTCTCTCTCTCTCTCTCTCTCCAGGTGTTTAGGATAATGGTATATTTCAGTTTCGCCAAAATTATTTCCCTCTTAACGCTGTCGTTGAAGCGCGACTGGTTTCGTTTCCTCCGCGTCTCATTAAGTTTCGTCCGTCATTAAGGACGAGAGGGAAAAAAATGTGTATATATTGCTTGAAAATGTTTACATGAAAGAGAGAGAGAGAGGAAAAAAAATGCTATTTCCCTTTCTTTTTATATCCTTGTGACCGACACGAGTTGAATAAACATTTTGATTACTTTTCCACCCCCCCCTTTTTTTTCCTCCCGCATCACTGACTACTGGTAAATGAAAGGAAAATGATTAAAGCCGCTGGGTAAGGAACGCCACTTTGCACGGTAATAGTGGTATTGGTGATGAGGCCTTTTTTCCTGTTAACAAATTGTGGTGCGCGTCTGAGAAGGTAGAGGAGGTGGAGACGTGCTGAAAGTTCTGGTATGATTAATGTGGCTTGTGAAAGAAATAATGCTGTGAAGAAATGAGGCATTGTGTTGTTAGTGCTGTGTGTGTGTGTGTGTGTGTGTGTGTGTGTGTGTGTGTGTGTGTGTGTGTGTGTGTGTGTGTGTGTGTGTGTGTGTGTGTGTGTGTGTGTTCCCTAATCCATATATTTTATAAGGATCAAAAGGAGAGCAAGTGGAGATTAGAGGCAAGAGAAAGATTAAGAACACGGAAAGAAGTTTTGTTTAAAGTTGTTCGTTTAGCTGAGAACAAATGTGTGTGTGTGTGTGTGTGTGTGTGTGTGTGTGTGTGTGTGTGTGTGTGTGTGTGTGTGTGTGTGTGTGTGTGTGTGTGTGTGTGTGTGTGTGTGTGTGTGTGTGTGTGTGTGTGTGTGTGTGTCTGTGAGCAGGCACATGCTTCTTAAACGGTAAGGCTTTCACGGCGAATTAAGCGTTCGTAAGTTGTCTATTTCGTCTCCACGGCAATCACAAGCACCTTTCTGTTCCTTTGCACCTCCAGCAGCCGCCTCCTTCCCCTGCTGGTGCGCCCCTTTGAGCTGAGCGGTGAAAATATCGCCGTATTTTTAGAGTAAACGTAACTTTGTCCGATCCGCTACAAGCTAGAATAATGTTAAATGTAGCGCTACTATAAAACAAAAAGGGTTTAAGAGTAAAATGAATTGGTTGCCTCTTGCGCTGGTTGCTGTATTATCTTTGTTGTATTTTCTCGTGAGCGCAGTGTTCGACCTACAGATGTTAAGGTCTTGTTAAGTCCTCCGCGGTGAAACTGGTGCGGCTGAGCCCTCTTAAAATAATGCACCTTGGGGAGGCGGAAAGTCGTGCGGCAAAGAGGTGGTTGGAAGGCGGGATTTTCGAGGAAAGCATCCTTCCCCTTCCTGCTCGGTTAAATCTTTCACCGGAGCAGCACAGGGATGGTTGGTGGCAACGACCTGATGGCAAATGTCATCTCGCCTGCGTCACCTTTATCGCCAGTATCGCCTGTCTGCAGCGGGGGATTCCTCGTGAACGCTGTGACAACACGCTCATATATCTATTGCATGGACGTGTGTTCTCACAGATTCTCATCCACGGACACAGATGACACGTCGCTACATCAGTTGACGAGAAGTGTTCCCAAAAAGTTTCAACCAGGAATACGAACCACTAATGCTCCTTGCGACAAGAAATCTAGCTTTTGTCGTATATTTAAAGACGGTGGTATTGTTATATAGAAAAAAAAAAATAATACAGCTCATGAACATTGATTAAACAATAAATGCAAGGAAAGTACGAATTTATCTTTTGTTCTCACACTATCAATTCTGAGTCAGAATAAAACATAGATGAAATATGAGGGACAAATAGATGAGCCAGGCAGTAAATGGAGTGAGTTTGTTGTGCACTTACCTGCAGTACAAATTTCTGGCCCAGTCCCCCGTCGTCCCCAGGTAAGCAGGACACTTGCAGGGAGCTGATGGTCACCTCGTAGGCGCGGCAGTTGTGTGGCGGGTCTGGCTTCCCTGCAGGAGGAAATTATAGCACTTGAAGAAAAAAGTATTAAGTTATGAGCAATTAAAGTTGTGTCTCAGGTGTGATAGAGAGGCGACCAAGGCTTACGTGTGTGACTCACGACGCAAGTGTTTGCATAGAGATTTGTATGCTCTCTCTCTCTCTCTCTCTCTCTCTCTCTCTCTCTCTCTCTCTCTCTCTCTCTCTCTCTCTCTCTCTCTCTCTCTCTCTCTCTCTCTCTCTCTCTCTCTCTCTCTCTCTCTCTCTCTCTCTCTCTCTCTCTCTCTCTCTCTCTCTCTCTCTCTCTCTCTCTCTCTCTCTCTCATCAGGCAGCGTACGATCTCTCCCTCTTTTATTATTACGAGTGATTAATGCAGGACGTGTTTGTGCTGCGCGAGATTAAGCTCTGTCTCGCTCGCCTGTGGATCAATTTCGGAGGCTGTAATAAAGCGGATATTGAGCAACACCAGCACGGCATACATGCTTTGCCTCGCTCAGGTGAGTAATTATTCTCAGGGACAAATCATTTATTCTCCTACGAGGGCATCAGTAATCGAATGTGAATAAACTGTGTGATGGGGAGAGAAATGTTGTGTATCTCTGCATTGATCTAGTATTAGTTATGTGTTCGTGTGTTTTTTATGCTTTTAAATGGTTTGGCGTGTAAGATGTCAGTGTTGTGATACGTGTAGATCAGGTATAAGGTAAAAGGAACGTTGGAAGTCAGTATCTCCTCTGTTTAATTATATGATGTAACTGTTGTGAATTTCTGTACGTTATCTGTTGCTTGAGTGTTTTTGATGGTGTTAGATGCTGCCGTGTGTGAGGTGTGTGTATGATAGGTGGAGTGAGGGTGGAAAAATAAAAAGAACATTGCAAGTCAGTACCTCTTAGTTTATCTTCATGTGTGTGTCAGTGAATATCGCGTATGTGGGTTGGTATTATTTAAAGGTATATTGTGGATGTCAGCTCGGTGATATATAGATTTAGGGTACAAAGAAATAGAAGTAACTTTGCAAATATATATGTATTTCTACTGTGTCTGTGTGATAGTGGTGAATTATCTGTGGTTTTATATTGTTGAAAGTGATATTAACCAAGTGGTGTGTAGACGTAGTGAAGAATAAGGAGAACATTGGCAGTAATAAGTAAAGCATACGTGTGATGTTTCTTGTGCAATGACTGGATAATTTCAGTATTGTGTTTGGTTTTAGGTTTTTATAATGACCTTGAGATACACAGGAATTTTGTTGGTTTCTTCCCTCCTCCTCCTCCTCCTCCTCCTCCTCCTCCTCCTCCTCCTCCTCCTCCTCCTCCTCCTCCTCCTCCTCCTCCTCCTCCTCCTTTATTTTTCTGTCTGCATTTTCAGCATCAGAACTTCACCTTCAAAACTTGTAATTACGCTATTCTTAACCTTACACACACACAAACACACACACACACACACACACACACACACACACACACACACACACACACACACACACACACACACACACACACACACACACACACACACACACACACACACACACACACACACACACACACACACACACACACACACACACACACACACACACACACACACACACACACACACACACACACACACACACAAGCGTTTCGTAGCTTGATTTGCGTCACGCCTCATCAATATCTCAGGCGTTCATTCCAGTGTGTTTCCAGAAATAGCATCTCTGGAGCCTGGCTGGTGAAAAGCGGCAGCGTGGGGGTCCCGGCATTGTCCACCTGGCGTGGTTGACTAACGAGTGATTTTCCGGTCCTTGGTGCTTTGTATGTGAGAGTATTTTATTTTTACTCTCTTCATATTGTTGTCTTACGATGTGAAAGCAATTTTGTTTAGCTTTTGTATTTTTCTGAAGCTGTTTTAATTATTTTTTTTACTTTCTTATTATAGCAAAGTGCTTTTTTCTTTTCTCTTTGTATTTTTTTTATACAATTTTTCAAAGTTATGATTATTTTTAAAGTTTTAATGATATTTTTAAGAACGTAACGTAAGAAGGTCACGGAAGCTGCTAAAAGTAATCGGGCCGACACGTGGCAGTCTGTGTGAGAAGCATACGTAGCTGTTTCACTTCCACCTGTCATCACCATCCATAAATTTGTCTGATCTTCTTTTAAAGCTCCCTAATGACTCAGCACTGACAGCCTGATTACTGAGCCCATTCCATTCATCTACCACTTTATTTAAGAACCAATTCCTCTTGTTATAATTCGAACGTATGAAATGAACATTGTCTCTAATTAAGTTTTCCTCATTGTCTCTTGGGATTCTATTGAAAATTTACTTCTGGAATATTTTTTTTAGATGTTTTGCATTATTCAACACTTAAAACTTTAATGTGTTAATTCACTCTTCAACCTGCTGGTAAAAAAATTCGATGAAAAGTTTTTTTTTCCTATTTTTTTTTCGTGTTTTTGAATTGAATTTTCGTAACTCGCTAAAAGAAAGAAATTAAGGTCGATGTTGGAGACGAATAATTGATTTACAGTTGACATTTAACCTCATTAACTATACTTTTCTGTGTCTTTTTTTCACATTTACACATGCAACCCAGATACAAGTAAAAAAAAAAAAGAAAAAAAAATCGAGAAAAATAAAAACCTACTGAATTTGCATCACGTTCATTTTCAGTTAGCT
>NC_087193.1:8979783-8992283 GCF_035594125.1 Scylla paramamosain | reverse complement strand
CGTGCATATAACATAACCGTGATGGGTGTATTAATAAAAGCAGGGATAGGTAATGCATACGTACACACACACAGGTATATTTAATTGTGTTCCTGCAATATCTACCTGTGTTGGCATCAAAGTATAAATGCGTGGAGGTTGGAAATGTGGAGGACAAGTGGAAAGGGGAAAAAAATTACACCTCGTGATGGAATAATTCGAAATAATTATCATATCAAGATTTCGTCATTTTCCACCTTTCGTCGTTATATATGATCAAAGATTTCATGTGCACTGAAGATTTCTCTGAATGATTCCCAATTTCTCACTATCACAGCTTCAACATTTCGTTATTCTTCGTTTCTTTCGCTCGCTTCAATCGTGGACGTGACGTTGCTTTGAGTTTAGATCACTGCCTGTCGTGTCTCCCCTTGCCAGCGCCTCACAGCTGTTCTTGATTTAGCTCCCTGTCTTTTTCTGGTCCCCCGGTCTTTCCTGTGTGTTCTGATGTCTGAAAAGTGCCTCGTTTGATTGCATTAAAGCGTTGATTCCGTGTAATATTTCATCATGTCTGCTTGGTATCGTTTTACTCCTCCTCTTCCACTATTTCACCTACGAGTAATGTAATCTGGCTTCGTTAATCCGTGGAGTTTTATTTGTAGTTCCTTTCTTTTCTTGTTCTTTTACTCTGTTACGTTTGAATGTCTGTCTCTCTGTCTGTCTGTCTGTCTACTGTTGTTATTTACGTTCCTTCTTTCGATCTTTTTGTATTGTGTCTGCTCTCGTACGTTTTCTTATCATGTTTTCTTCTCTTCTTTCTCTTCTGTTTCTCTTCTTGTAATTTTCCTACCTTCCTCATTTGCTTTCATTGTATTAAATTTTGCTTCGGTTCCCTCTTCTGTTTCTTTTCTTTCAATTTTCCTACCTCCTTTATTTGCTTTCATGGTATTAAGTTTTTCCTTGCTTGCCTCCTCTTCTGTTGTATTTTAATTTATCTTAATTTCTTTCTCTTCTCTTCTTTTCTCTTGTCTATTCTCTTCCTTACCTGTTGAAAATCCATCGTGATACGTATCCATTAGTTGTGTCAGAGAGAGAGAGAGAGAGAGAGAGAGAGAGAGAGAGAGAGAGAGAGAGAGAGAGAGAGAGAGAGAGAGAGAGAGAGGGGAGGGGTTGTGTATTTAATCAGTATCGGATGAGACAGAGCAATGGTTGGGTTCTCATTATATATTCAAACTGTCTCCTTCCCTCCGGCGCAGTCAAGTGGCCTTCTGTAGACGCTTATAGGTGAGTCTTTGACTTGGCTCAGGTGTGTCTTGGATACCTGTGTGCAATGGAAGCTGTGACATTTAGATGGGTATTGTTGATGATGGTGGTGGTGGTGGTGGTGGTCTATCCCGTTTCCCTTTTTTTCCTTTCTTCTTGTTCCTGTTCTTCATTGTTATTATTGTTATTATTATTATTATTATTATTATTATTATTATTATTATTATTATTATTATTATTATTATTATTATTATTATTGTTCCTACTACTACTACTACTACTACTACTACTACTACTACTACTACTACTACTACTACTACTACTACTACTACTACTACTACTATTGTTATTATCATTTAAATTTCTTTGTTTCAGGTCAGTGAGAGGGAGACATGAACCTAGCGCGTCCTTGAGCGGGGCCAGAAAGGTCACTGCAGGTGTGTCGGTATTGTGGCCGTTGTTAGTTTATTATCATCATTATAGTCATCATCATCGTCATTGCTTTTACCATTTAGATAAAAATATCCTTTAATGGGTCCATTTTTCTACTTGGGATAGCTTTCACTCGACCCTGTGTGTGTGTGTGTGTGTGTGTGTGTGTGTGTGTGTGTGTGTGTGTGTGTGTGTGTGTGTGTGTGTGTGTGTGTGTGTGTGTGTGTCGGCCATCGCGTCCATCTTTCCCTGTCACAAGAGTTTCGTAATACTCTGCTAGACTCGCTCGGGGAAAGCTGCTCGTGAAGGCCACACCTTTTTTCGGCGCAACAATGGCGACTCATTTTTCCAGCGTCCACTGCCTTGTTTGTCACGCCGCCGACCCGTAAAGGCAGGCTGTGGCGACGGCTGCGGTACTGGTGGTGGTGGTGGTGGTGTTGAAAGTAGCTTAGGTTAGGTTATATTAGGCAAAGACATTGTAGTGGTGGCTGTGGTGTTGGTGGTGGTGGTGATGCTGTAAGCAGCTTGTGTCGTCTTAATGAATCTTTGCTAACAATTTTTTTTAGCGCTTTTCAGTATTATTCGTTGGGTATTGGATCCGCATCAGTGGTAGAGCGAGGTGGACTTTTTTTGGGTAATAGTACCCATATTTTTCCACCAGTTTCTATATATAGTGTTGGGTGTTACTTGCGCTTCACCTCCATTCCATTCCGGGCGTCCATTCCTTTCCCTTTTTGTTTTTTCCAGTTTGACCTTCACGCGTGTGTCTGTCTTTCCTGCTCGTCCTGGATTCTCTGCGTCCATGTTTTCTTCCCCTCCTCTTCCTCCCCTGCATCCCCTTCCCTCTCTCCCTTCATGAGAGCCCTTCTGCCTTGTGTCCCTTTCCTTCTCTTCTTAAAAATGTTTCCTCCATCGTACGCTTTCTCACCGACTCCTTCCTCCCATTCCTCTCCTTCCTCCCATTTCTCTCTTCCTTTTTCCCACTCTCCTGCCATCTCCCCTTCCCAGTCACCCTTTTTTTTTTCCTTTTCCTTTCTTTCCATCTCTTTCTCCTAGTTCTCCCCTTCCTCCCTTCCTCTCTCCTTCCCTTCCATCTTCCCTTTAACGTGTGGATCCGTTCATTCCCTCCAAGACGTGGATCACCTAACTCCATCCTACTCTACCCATTCCTCACCTCCCTTTCATGCCTCGTCTATCCTTCACTCCTTCAATCCCGCGCCTTGCTTTCCTCCCTCGCCAGAATTCTCGCTTTACTCAATCCCCAGCGGTACATCTCGGCTTGCCTCCCTCCCTCCTTCGCCCCCCTCCCTCACCCCCTGCTTTCCTCTCTCCTGAGCCGCCCTCGCGACACATTCCCCTGAACGACATGTTTTGCATATCCAATTATCGGCCAAC
The DNA here is from genome assembly GCF_035594125.1 of Scylla paramamosain. NCBI lineage: Eukaryota > Metazoa > Arthropoda > Malacostraca > Decapoda > Portunidae > Scylla > Scylla paramamosain. The sequence goes on along the minus strand of NC_087193.1, from coordinate 8,989,214 downwards.
ACCCGCTCCGGCATCTCCTCAAGTGATATATATTTACACGAATAATTTTTGAGTTGCTTCTGAATCCACTTTGAATCAGAAATGTAAGGAGGATGAGAAGACTTTTCCGAGAATTCCAATATAGACCAAGGAGTTTGTGTGTGTGTGTGTGTGTGTGTGTGTGTGTGTGTGTGTGTGTGTGTGTGTGTGTGTGTGTGTGTGTGTGTGAGGAACTGACACGTCCCTGGTGTGTATTTATGTGTTGTGTCGAGGCTGTTTATGTCTGTATGTGTGTGTTTGTGTGTGTGTTAGGGATATTTTGTGTTTGCAGGTGTGTTTTTCCGCGTAAGGAAGCTCCGCATAAGGTGTAAGACAAATACTTATGAGCGCAAGTATTTTCCACCGTGTGCGAGGCTTGTCCTGTTACATCACTCTGACAAATAGTACTCGTGAACCACCCAGACTTAACTTGGCTAAACTAACTTTCTCTTTCTCTCCCACTCTCTCGCTCCCTCCCTCCCTCCCTCCCTCCCTCCCTCCCTCCCTCCCTCCCTACAGTAGCAGAGCAGTACATCTCGTCTTCCTCCACACCCACCCACACACCCACACGTTCCCACTCCCTTCCTCCTCCTCCTCCTCCTCCGCCTCCTCTTCCATCTTTGCGTCATGGCGTTCCTCTCTCTCTCAGCTCCCGGGAGCGGTGCCTCGGGGCTCGTGATGAAGAGTGGTGACCGAGAGCAAGTTCGATGCCCTCGTCTCATTAGTTCCGGGTCATCTTTCCGAGCCTCCGATATACGGCGGCCTCCCTGTCTGAGCTGCCTCACCGCTGATAAACTCCGATATTTACCGATATTTTCCCCCTTGCGGAGTATGAGGAGGAGACTTGATGAGTCTGTGAAGTAAATATGCTCGATAAAGTTTTCCCGTAATATGAGAAACCCCAGAGATACGAAGTTTTATGATGCGTATCTTTGTGTAATCTCTTTTTATCTCTCTCTCTCTCTCTCTCTCTTTTCTGACGGAGGGAGGGTGATGGATGCTTCAGAGGTTGTGTGGGGAGGGCGCGGCAGCTGGCAGACGCTTGCATGGCGGTGAGAATAATGTGTTCCGGGAAGGAGAAAGAATAACTGTAAATGTTTGTTTATGAAATGACGGTCTATTACTTGTGTTCCGAAGGCTGATGACCACGCTTCCAGGAATGACTCGGTGTATCAGACAGAGGGTAATTATTCATGTTGCGGCGCTGCTCGGCCTTATTTATTTTTTTGTATCAATTATCAGCGTTGTTGTTTGCTTTGTTAGGTTATGCAGTGTTTCATCTTCCAGGACTATTTTCTCTCCACTTGCTCATTTCATGTTGACCTATTTTACGTGTTAGGCATACAGGCGTAGTAGGCTTTAGATGGTCGGCCTGCGTGCTTGCTTTGTGGAGGCCTGAGGGGTGGACAGGGCTGTGGTTAAGTGACACCTTGTGGAGGTGAGTGCGGCTACCTGGCGCTTCTTGACGTACGCACTGGAGGGCAGGTGTGGTGGGGGGCGTGTGGGGGTCCTCAGCCACTTGACCAGCGCAGTGAATAAATGAATAGGTAGAAAATAACTAAATAGATAAAATAAAATAAATAGATAAATAGAATAAGTACGTAACAAGATTAAATAAGTAAATAAAATGGAATTAAATGAAATGAAAATGAGAAAACTGATAATGTTAAATAAATAAGTTAGAATAAATAAATAACTAAGCACAGAATAACACAAAAAAAAATAATATATAGAATAAAATAAAACAAATCAGAAAGCTAATAATAGTAAATAAGTAAAAGTAAAGAAATAGATCAATAGAAAAGTGAATAAGTAAACACATCAATACACTTATGATACAAAACACATCAATACACATATGTTATCTTTCATAGTCGAGACATCTTGTGTATTACTTCCGTTGCCTCATGTCGGCCTGCGCAGCGTTTGTCCACGACCCCCACCGCGGCTCCTTCGATTGTCACTTACGGAAAGATGCTGTGCTTATCTACAATACACAGGAAGCTTTGTGTTATTCTATTTATTTGTTTATTTATTTTTATCCTCCCTTATTCATGTTTCTGAGCGCGTATCTCTTGTTCCTGTTATTTATTCTTGTCACTTGTTTCTTTCTCAACTTTTTCTTGGAGACTCGATATCGTTGTGAAGTGTACCCGTAAAGTTTTGTGCTATTCATATCTTCCAACCCCTTTTATACACGAGTATATTATTAAATGCGTATCATTTGTTCACTCTTAAAACTTTCTTGGGAGAGTTCATAAAATTTTTCTTGTTAGCACGTTTTTTTTTTTTTCCCTTTTTCCTTTGTCGTCAACTTGTTTACAAAAATATACGCTGTTATTAATTAGAGTTGAGCGTTTTCTTCTTCTTTTTTTTTTTCATTCGTCTGCTTTTTAATTTCTTTGTGGGATAACTTTTGTATCCGCCAAGTGCCTTCATACACATTTTTCACCATTTTTATATTTCCAAGACACGTTACTTTTATTTCTTCCGGCATTTCATTATTTTTTCTTCACTCACTGCATTTCTTACATTCATTATATTTGTTCCTTCCTATTTTTCTTTAACTCAGCCGGACGTGTTTCTCTTTCCCGTCTCGAGCTTTCTGTTTTCACTTTCTCGCCTCGCCATCCTTCCTTCCCCCGTCCCTCTGGCGGCGGCGCGACGCAACATTCACGCTGGGGATTCACTCGTAGGATTTATTAGGAGGGATTAGGAAGGTTCTTTCTGGCGGGGGAAGCAAAACCCATTAGTCTACGCCGTAAATCATCGACACTTATACTGAACCTCTCTCTCTCTCTCTCTCTCTCTCTCTCTCTCTCTCTCTCTCTCTCTCTCTCTCTCTCTCTCTCTCTCTCTCTCTCTCTCTCTCTCTCTCTAGCACAGAATTTCCATATCTCCTGTTTTTCTGTAAGTTTCCTGGTGTTCTTTGTTTCCTATCGACTCGCTGACGGAGGGAAAGGTGATTGGGAAACCTTCATCTATTTCTACCCTGTGTTTTACATATGTAGTTTGTTCCCAGTAGAAAGTAGGTCGGTAGATATACCGTCAATATAAACCAACGTTCATTTTTTTTTTTTTTTTTTCACGTGTATTCTCTCTCTCTCTCTCTCTCTCTCTCTCTCTCTCTCTCTCTCTCTCTCTCTCTCTCTCTCTCTCTCTCTCTCTCTCTCTCTCTCTCTCTCTCTCTCTCTCTCTCTCTCTCTCTCTCTCTCTCTCTCTCTCTGACGTCATGTTGTTATTACCGTCCACAAAGGTGCTATAGATAGCTCATAAACTTCTTCAGGTATTTTTAAACAATGATATGAGTGAGAAAATTCGTACGGTTGATACATATTTTACTTTTAAAATAGTGTGAACTGAATTTCTTTTGAACCTTGAGTTTTTATTAGCTTTGGCGAGTGTTTTTATGGCTCTTGTCTATTTTTTCCTCCATAGATTGCTAGGAAAATTATTTTGTGGTAAAACTGGATATAAGTCACATAATATTCATATCTATATTGAAAGAAAAAGAAAAAATTCTCCCTTGATTTGACGTCGCAGGGAGATGAGTTAAGAACACAAAAAAAAAATAGTAAAAAAGTCCACTTAAAAATGCCACTCACAAAAGGAAATAAAGGAAAACCGAAAGAGTCAGACATGAGGTTTCACGGAATCACAAATTTCCTTGACCGTACAGTAACTCAGGTATTTGATCAGTTCACTTGGGCGTAAGATACATTGGTAGTGGGTAACAAATAGTCCTCCTTGTTTTTTTTTTTAGATTTTCGTTCAATTTTCGAGGGCTTTCCGTAAATTTCGTCGTGCCGTGGAGGACGTCATGGGTACAGGCGAGTGTTGCCACGAGTGTGAGAGTGAACAGGAAGCAGAGACACACGTGCGCTACTCAGATGGGATCAGGGGATTGAGTGAGTGTCTGATGGTGAGGCCCAGACGTGCCCCGCTAATCCAAACCTCCTATGCTCCTCTAATGCGGCAGCCTCTCCCTGCTTCCTGTGGCGTGTGTTTCCTGTCCGTCCGGTGCTACGTAATGTTTCCCTCACTAAACAGAATCACAACCCCTTTTAAAATCTCCCGAGAATCTCCATCAAGTCTCTCGTCCAGAACCCTCTTGAGAACTTTCAGACTCTAAGGAACTCGCCTTGCATATAATTTTAAAAGTTTAAACTCAGTCAGGTTCTCGCATGGATGTAAATAAAAACAAAATGTAGGAAGACAAGGCTTTTCGAAGACTATGGGTGCTTCGTAGAATTTATGGCAATTGGTGTGGTGTGTAGAGTATTTAACCTACATAATGTTTTTCTTAGGTTCAGTTTCCTTATGGACTTAATCATCCCTCAGACCTAAACAGTGACAGGACTCAATAAGCGTACTTGTGATTGAACGCGACTGTCACCGTTTAACCTTTTCACTGGCGAGGCAGGATATTTGCCGTCAGCCTGCTGGAGGGATTGAAGTCATCGATTCCAGCCAAGTTTTCACAATATTCCCGCGTATATGCGTCACTCATCCCACACGAATCGGTGGAGTGATATTTCCAGCATGAGAAATTGGCTCTTTCAGTGTTCGGCGACTTGTATCAAAGTTACATACAGTTTTTTTCTTTTTTTACTGCATTTTCTTAGTTTTATATCATAGAGATTGTAAAATTAATTTCCTATGCTCTTTTATATGAAAACATGCAGACATCCTTTTTGCAGTGCTCCGAGTGTGAAAAAGAACAATCTGAGCAGTGAAAGGGTTAAAAGGATATTGTGAACCCTTTGAACCACACTATTTGTAGAGGAACGGCTGAATCACAGACAAAGCAGGAAAAAAATAATAAAATGAAATAAACAGACGAAACATGCAGAAGAAAGCGTTTAGTTAGATTGGAAGAAGGTAAAGGATGAAGGCGTGTCTTACCTGCAGCCACGATCTGGAAGACACACGGGTGCACCTGCTGCCCGATGTCGTTGGTGGCCCAGCAGAGCAGCGTGCCGTAGTCCAGCTCCGTGACGGGCGTGTAGTTCACCACCGACTCTGTCCCCTGCACCACGTACCTGTCAGTGGCGGCGGGAGGCACATTAATTAATCACCCCGGTGTCTGTGTGTGTGCGAAATGAGGTGTAAAAATTAACGGTGCGCAAAACAACTGTAACTGTTACCTGTATGACAATTAACACGTTTTTCCAGACGCGTTAATTGAACTTTAAAATCACGTAAATTGACAAAAACAAAGCACACTAACTATAGATGAATAAATGAGTAAGCGCTGGTGTTACTTATATTTAAAACAAAGCATATTTTCGAAAAAGTATCGTCACTTGAACTTTTAGGCATTCAAAAATTAATAGGAAACGAGAAAGCTGTAACGTAATCAAGAAGCATTCAAGTATATATATTTTAATGATACAGCAAACGTTTGCCACGTGCGTAAAGGATTTAATTTACGATAACGTTGCAAAGTAAATTCACTCAAAGATATCTATTTGCACGGGAACTGAACCTTAGGCAAAAAAATGGAAGTAAAATATAGTAGTAAAAGTTGCGCACATGGAAGGTAGTGTCTGCCTGAGTGCACACACTTGTAAAAACACGGCTTAATTTCCCTAGTGAATCCTCCCCCTCACCCTCCGCCTCTGCCTCCGCCTCCGCCTCCGCCTCTGCCTGCGCCTCCGCCTCCGCCTCCGCCTCCGCCTCCGCCTCCTCCTCCGCCTCCTCCTCCTCCTCCTCCTCCTCCTCCTCCTCCTCCTCCTCCTCCTCCTCCTCCTCCTCCTCCTCCTCCTCCTCTTCAGCGCGGGCAGGCATACAGGTGTGCATGTGCAGGTGGATCATCCTCGCCCACGCACCTGGCTTTACCTGGCTAATGGAGTGCGCCACAGGTGTAGGCCGAGCGTCTCAGTTGAGCGTCAGGAGTGTGTGTTTGCTTCCCAGGCAGAGAGACAGAGAGAGAGAGAGAGACAGAGGGACATGTAGGTGAATAGATAGATAGACAGATGGATATAGATGGATAGATAAATGGATGGTTGAGAGAGAGAGAGAGAGAGAGAGAGAGAGAGAGAGAGAGAGAGAGAGAGAGAGAGAGAGAGAGAGAGAGAGAGAGAGAGAGAGAGAGAGAGAGAGAGAGAGAGAGAGCATATACGTACACAAACTACAATTGATCTTCTCACTTGACTGACCTTCTCTGGAAAATCTTTGTGTGTATTGACTCTGTGCCGTTGAAATTGACAGAAGAAAATGTGAAACTGAAAACTGACGCGTGAAGATTAAACCGTCAGTGAAGTGAATGTAATGAGAGCTGATATGTTCTTGTAAAAGGGACGGAGTACTCGTAATGTATTTCAATGCACCATAAAGCACAATCCGTAAAAGGAAAGTAAAATCATAACAGGACTGACGATTATAAAATGAGGTTCCTAATAACTGCCTTATCTATTCTTCGTTAATAGAAATAGAACGTTTTGACAAATATACAACATAAATGTCTAGTAGTTATATAAATGTAAAAAATGGAAAAGACTATCAGGTTGAGAAGGAAGAGGAGGAGAAGAAATAAAAAAAAAATGCAGGAATGTCGAGGTAACAGCAAAATGATAACAGCAGGAGACGAAAGGAGAGGAAAAGAATAAAGATGAAAAAAACAGCAAAAAGAGAAATATTCTTGTAAACAGGCGGAAAATGTTATTGAGTAAACGAGAATTTCACTACACACTGACGAAACGTGAGAGGTGAAGAAATGCAAGGAAGTAAGAAATAAATACTAGTGAACATGGATGATCGGGACAAATGCTGGATTGGAACGTGAACTGATAACTCCAGGCACATTAAATGGACTCACGTACAGCTGTGGCAGAGTTTGAAATCATTGTGTTGCTTTGTTTTTGTGTGGGTTGGGGGGTGAGGGATGGGGGGTGAGCAGGTGTGTTTATCTGTGTGTTAAGGGGGAGGAGGGGAGAGGGCCAGGAGGTGTGTAACAGTAAGCGAAAATATTTAAACACATGATATTCCCGTTTCCTTGAGCGCACTCGCAAAAATCTTAGACACACACACACACACACACACACACACACACACACACACACACACACACACACACACACACACACACACACACACACACACACACACACACACACACACACACACACATCTGCATAAAGCGACATTACAGCTTAGCATTTCACGTTGCAGTAATTACACACACACACACACACACACACACACACACACACACACACACACACACACACACACACACACACACACACACACACACACACACACACACACACACACACACACACAGACGAAAGCAGACACATACATACACACATATACATGCATGAAGCGCATTACTGTTTAAAATTTCTCTTGCCTTAATTTCACACACACACACACACACACACACACACACACACACACACACACACACACACACACACACACACACACACACACACACACACACACACACACACACACACACACACACACACACCTGTAATATTCACCACCTACAGTACGAGTAAATAATCTTAATTTTCCTGCCCATCTCATCGACCACATCGCCACAGAAACGAAGGTAAGAAAAACTACCTCCCAGTGATAAAATGGGAGAAAAATGGAAGAAGAATAGGAATGGAAAGAGGAGGAAAAAAATAGAAGAAAATCTGGAATGTGATCAACAGAAGAAAGACGTAAATGTAAAAAAAGTAAGGAAGGAGATTGATAAAGAATAAGAGGTGAGGGAAGAAGAAGAATAGGGAAATTGGATGATACACCAATAAGTAAATAAATAAATTAATTAATAAATAAATAAAAATATGAAGCTATGAGGAGGAGGATTCCATATTGCTCTCAGGAACACTGAAAGCTCCTCTCTTAACGTTTAAAAGACCCCTCTCTCCCATCCACCCCCCACACAGAAAAAAAAAAACCACCCCGCATATCAGGTTTTAGTCCATAGTCTGCGCAGCGCTTTTTTTCGAGAATATTTGCACGTTTTGCTGATACCCTTTACTTTGAAATCTCTTTATTCTTTCACCCCAGTTTATTTAATATCGCGAGCTCGTGTCTACTGTACATAGCAGAGTGAAATTCTCAGGATAGAAACTCCCAACCATTTCTATAAGCAAGGAAACACTGGATAGTTTTTGACACGTGAAAATAATATCCGCAGAGACAGAGACGCGATGGTATATGACATGTTGTGCTTGTTTCTCGTTCCTCTGCTTGCTGTTTTCCCCCTCAGATATTAAATTCCGTGAAGTTTTATTATTTTTAAGGGCTTCCATGTGCTTGTGTGTCTGTACGTGTGTGTGTGTGTGTGTGTGTGTGTGTGTGTGTGTGTGTGTGTGTGTGTGTGTGTGTGTGTGTGTGTGTGTGTGTGTGTGATGATTTTTATGTTGAATGAGTCATGAGAGTCCTCGTGATGAATTAAAACCTTTGAATGGAGGAGAAAAGTAAACATTATTGGTGTGTGTGTGTTTGTGTGTGTGTGTGAGAGAGAGAGAGAGAGAGAGAGAGAGAGAGAGAGAGAGAGAGAGAGAGAGAGAGAGAGAGAGGGAGCATCTCTCAATATATCCTGTTTTGCGAGTGTCTCTATATATTCTATTTTCGAATCAATGAAGAAATTTTTATCATACCTTTTTTTAGAAGGGGAATACAGGACCACTATTCTCTGTATTCTTTTTTTCTTTTTCTTTTTTTCCTGCATCACAATTTTATTTTTCGATTCTACGCTCCAGAGAAGAAAAATACCCGAGCTTATAAAAGAAATAGATGAAAAACCGGTACGAGAGAGAGAGAGAGAGAGAGAGAGAGAGAGAGAGAGAGAGAGAGAGAGAGAGAGAGAGAGAGAGAGAGAGAGAGAGAGAGAGAGAGAGAGAGAAATAACTTCCCGACACGATCACACTTTCTTCCCCCTACCTATATCTTTCCTTTCTACTTTCGTAATTGGAGGAATAAATTGGTGACAGGAGGAGAAAGGTAGTAAATCTTTCCCTCTTCTCCTTCCTCCTTTTATTAGTGACACAAAGGGGAGAGGAAGGAAAAGCAGCTCATCTCTCCTTCCTCTCTTCCTCTTTCATCCCTCCTCTCGCTCTTCCTTCCACATTCTCCCGTTCGTTACTTCTTATCATTCTCCTTCTTCTTTTCATCCTCTTTCTGCTCTGCTCCTTTAGCTCTTTTCTTGGCATTTTCCTCTATTATTTTTTATCTTTCTCCTCCTCCTCCTCGCCTCCTTTCTTCTTCTGTGGTCATTTTTGCTGTTTCCTCGGTATTTTCCTTTTCGTTATTTCTCGTTCTCTTCTTTTTTCTCTTCTCTTGTTTCCTCTCTCTCTAAATTCTCTTCTTTATTTATTTCCTATCTCTTTCCTTTTTGTCTTCCCACCGTTGTCATTTTGCCGTTTTCTCCACATTCTCCTTTTTTT
>NC_087193.1:8952283-8977283 GCF_035594125.1 Scylla paramamosain | reverse complement strand
TAGGTTAGGTGAGGCGAGGTGAGGTGGGGTAAAGGTTAGGTTGAGTTCGGTTACGTTAAACTATGCTAGTGTAGTTGAAAGGAATTCATCATAAATTTATAATATGAAGAAATGTTCTTGGGTAGGTATAACTTACTGAGTGAAATTTACGGAGAAGTGTGTGTGTGTGTGTGTGTGTGTGTGTGTGTGTGTGTGTGTGTGTGTGTGTGTGTGTGTGTGTGTGTGTGTGTGTGTGTGTGTGTGTGTGTGTGTGTGTAATGATACATTGGCCTGGACCCGTGGTATGAGGAACACAAAGGCTTGGCTGATGGACTGGTTAGAGGTCAGCAAGAATGTGCAGGTCGTCCCTGTGTCATGTGAACAAGATTCGCGGGGTCCTGTTGCAGCCGCGGCCACGGGAAAGGTAAAGGAAGGGTTGGGGCGGCGCATGATAGAGTATTTGTGTCAGGGAGGTCAGGGGGGATGGAATCAGGTCAAGTTAAGGGAGACGTTCTTAGAAAGGAAGGGAAGGTGAGTGTCGTTCGCTGGAATGGAATTAGAGCAGGAATGTGCGATGAACGGGGGTGGGGGGACGGACGACAAGGGACATGGGAGATATTTTTAGGCCTGGTAATAAAGGAGATAAGGTTATCGCACAGGGAAGATTGTCAGGATGGAGGTATTGCAGTGTATCGTACGCCAAGCCTAATATATACCTGTCCTACCTGGCTGTGACCCATCGTACCTGTGCTGCTGCCTAGACAAATTCTCCTAATGGCCCCGACTGTTTGCTCGCCACCGTGTCAATGTGATTATGCTTTTATTCCCAACACTACTTTTTGTTGTCTCATTGATTATGACGTGGAGTCACTGTAATGTTCTCCTTTCATCGACCTATCGACATAGAGATAATGGCGGCGGGGGTGGTGGCGGGCGTGGCGGTGATGGAAGAGGTGCCCCGGTGTGTGCTGAGTCGCGCCACGTCACCGCCACACACAAACCTTTTCCCCTTCACGTCGGGGCATCGATCGCGTGGTGAGAGCATTGTGGTGCATGACGGAGGCCTGACATGCACCACACCGCCACACAAGCCACGGGAGGGTGTGGCTCAAAGGGCAGGATGCTTAAAGGGTTAAAACGGTGAAGGGTGTGCGGGCAGCTGACTCTCCCCCTTCAAGTGAGGTTACCATTCATTTGCATTCAGTAATTAATAGATGTATGGAGTAATTATATATTTTTGCCTCCGCTCCCCTTCCGCCCTGATGAATAGGTGTGCCCCGCGTTAATCTGTCGCTGCACATTGAGGTTCCAACGAGCAGGTGTGTTTTGATGTACGTAATTACACACACATATACCTGTAATGCCTGTAATACCTTGCCCTTAGCTCACGTTTCCTTTCTTTTACATCTTCGCACCCTCTTACCTTTCTCCTCCAATTGCCTTAGTCTCACTCCCTCTCCCTTCCATTCTCTTCTCTCCTCTCCTTACTCCATCTTCGTGTCCTTCCTGTATGTGCCTGTAATAATTTCTCGCACTTTACCTGTTCTTCCCTTCCCCTCTTCCTGCTCCCTTATCCCCCTTCCTGCCATTGCCCTACTTCCTTTCCCCTTTCGTTTCATTATTCTCTCTCTCTTTTTATCCTCACTTTCGTACCTGTGATTTCTTCCTCACTTCACATGTCTTTCCTTTTCGCTTTTCTTACTTTCTTATCTTTCTTTCTCTCTCTTCATTGTTTTTGTCTTATTCAAAATTCCTTATATTCTACTTTTTTTTATTCTCGTTCGTATAATACTCAATAATTTTTTTTTTCATTTTCCCTCTACTCCTTCGTTTCTCTCCTCCCAGTGTCCTATTCCCCTTTCTATTCCTTCTTTTCCATTCTTCTCTTCCTTTCTCCCATTTTCGTGTGTTCGTGTCTATCCCCTTATTTTTTTAATTATCTTTTTATTCTCTTTATCTCTTCTCTCAGTGTTTTAGTTCAATTTTCCCCTTTTTTTTTCTTACTCCTATTTTTTACTTATTTTCTTGTCCTCCGCTGCCTTCTCTCGTGTTTCTGCTCACCTGTGTGCTCCATTATGGATGTTTTCACTGAGTTACCTATCCATTGAGGTGTTCAAGTGCCGCTCTGATTGGATCTTTAAGGTTCGTTTAGTTTTTAGTTGTTCGTCGAAGCGCGGGAGGCGAGCACGCTCCATTTGCAGCTCAATTATTGGATTGATCTCTGTTTGTAAGTGTTGGTGAATTGTCGATTGTATTTATATTTTATTAGTATCCAAATCGAGTGTGCGATCTCTCTCTCTCTCTCTCTCTCTCTCTCTCTCTCTCTCTCTCTCTCTCTCTCTCTCTCTCTCTCTCTCTCTCTCTCTCTCTCTCTCTCTCTCTCTCTCTCTCTCTCTCTCTCTCTCTGGGGCTGGATGTGTTTTGTGTGTGTGTGTGTGTGTGTGTGTGTGTGTGTGTGTGTGTGTGTGTGTAAAAGTTGGTGTCCGCCATTTTTTATTTATTTATTGATTGCTTTCATTTGTGCAAGTGGATATTATTTACTATTATACTACTACTACTACTACTACTACTACTACTACTACTACTACTACTAATACTACTACTACTACTACTACTACTACTACTACTACTACTACTACTACTACTACTACTACTACTACTACTACTACTACTACTGTGTGTGTGTGTGTGTGTGTGTGTGTGTGTGTGTGTGTGCGTTGCAAAATCGAGCACATAATATAATTGTCCGTCTGTCACAGTGTCCATCTAAACCAACGATTTATCTTTTAATTTTCCAGCCTGTCTGTCCGTGCACCAGTTACCCCTATTTACCACTCGCCCGCTTCTCCATACCTTCAGTTATTCAATTATGCTCTTTTTGGATGTCATTATCTGTCTCCCTTGCTCCCCATTCTCCTTTGTTGATATTTCTCTTCCCATTATTCAGTTTTTCTTTATTCTCTCGTCTTTTATTTTTTTATGTTAATTTCTCGTAATATTTAATGTAGTTTCTTTATTTCTTTTGTGACTTTCTTTCTTCTTTCCTTTTTCCTTCCTTCGCTTCTTGTCTAAATATTTCCTCCTTCCTCGTGTCGTTCTTTTCTCTTCCTTTCCTTGTCTTCTCATTTTTTTCATAACTTTGACATCTCCCTTCCTCTCTCTCTTTTTTTCCATTTTGCTTCCTCTCGTCTTTTTCTTTCTTATTCCCTTACTTCCTTTACTTGCATGCTTGCTTCCACTTCTCGTCTCATTCATCATGGCTTAATCTTCTTCCATTTCTTTGCTCGTGGTTTCTTGACCTGTTCCTCTCCTCTCTTCTCTCATCTTTATTTTCTTTTTGGACATTTTTTTCTTTCCTTCCAAAATGTGACGTCTTTTCTCACTCACTCTCTTCTATATCCGTCTGTCTTTCTGTCTGTCACCATTTTATTTCCTCTTCCTGTGATTTTTGTCATTCTTTCCTTCCCTCCTTCACTATCTTCTTTCCTCTTCTTTCATCCATTCTTCATGACATTTTCCTGGTAAGGCGATGATGATGATGATGATGATAATAATAATAATAATAATAATAATAATAATAATAATACTGTATAACTTTCCTCTCGCTCCTTTTATATTTCTTTTTCCCTTTATTCATTCTTCCCTTATTCTCTTGGTGTAATGTTTAGTGCTCTTGAGTGTTTCTTTCATATTTCTTTACTATTTTTTATTTGATCTTCTTTCATTCTTCTTTCACTTAAGTTTCCTTCGTGTATATCTTCTTTTTGTATCCTCCTCCCTCACCCCCCTCTCAAAAAAAAGGGGGTAACGTCATTATTAAGAAATAGGTTAATTATCTCATCGGTCTCCCTCCTCTCCCTTCCCTTCCCTTCCCTTCCCTTCCCTTCCCTTAATAGATGGTGATTCCCTCTCTTCCTCTTCCATTCAGACATCACTAGCAAAATCTACTTCGTTATCTATCCCTTCTCCTTCTTTGCTTTCCTTCTGTTCTTCCATTCTTCCCTCCTTTCCTTTTCTCCCTTTTTTCACTTTCAATAACAATCTACTTTTCTACCTCTTCATGTACTTTTTTCTCTAATTTTTACTTTTCTCCTCCCATGCTTCCCTGTTTTCTCCCCTCCATTTATTTTCCTCTCCTTCTTAAAAAGTCCACTCCCTTATGTATCTTCTTCTTATTTTTTCCCCTCCTTACTTACCTTCCTCTTCCATCCATTTTTTCCCCCTCTTACATCCTGCACAATCTACCTTTTTCCTTTCTTTCCCTTCTTTTTCCTCCCGTCCTTCCATTTCCCTCGCTCCCTACATCCTATTCCTTCAGCACGATTTTTTTATCCTCGCCTCCTTCCCTCCCTCGCCTCTCCTGCATTCTTTCTTCCTTGACTCACCTGTCTTCGGGCACGTTGACAGCCTCTGCCGTGTTGTTGAAAGCCCAGCTGAAGTGCACAACAGGAGGGTTGGCCAGCACGTTGCAGGTGATTCTCGCGTTCTCATGCTTCGCCACACTGTGCTGGGAAGGCTTGTTGGTAGCGCAAACTGGGGCGTCTGTGGCGGCGAAGGAGGAGAGAAAGAGAGGCGTGAGCGTGGTTGGTATTGCTGGTGTGGTTGGTGGTCATGGTAGTCGGTCGGAGTGACGGGAATGGTGAGAGGTGAGAGGTGAAGAAAAGGACAGTAGTGGTGAGAATGGTAAGAGGAGGCAGGTGAGCGGAGGGGACAAGGCAGGGCAGAGGGTGTGAGAGGAGGTGTGCAAAGGAGAGTATTGGAGGGCACTGAGGTGAGAGTAAAGAACAAAAAAAAAAAAAAGGTCACGGCGGGACGAGCCTCACATTTCTCCATAAAGTTGAACACCACCTGTTTCACCTGTCTCGACTCTCTCGCTTGTCACGCAACACCTGTTTTTCCTGCCTCTATACTGCCATTGAGCCTCGATGTGTTCCACCTTACCTCTCCATTTCAAGAGATGGTGGTGATGGTGGTGGTGGTGGTGGTGGCGGGTAACATGGACATAATACTGCTGTTAGTGTATGTTTTTTTTTTGTAGTGGAAATGGAAACCTGGTGAAAATTGTGAAGTGATGTGGATAAGATGCAGTGCGGCAGTGGTGTTGGTTAGTATAAGTTGGATATAATACTGGTGTTAGTGTGGTGGAGATTGTGGAGTGGTTTGGATAAGACACTGGTGGTATACGAGTAGTGATCGATGAGGAGTGGATTGTGGTGGTGGTGGTGCATAAGAACGAAAAAATAAATAAATAAATAATGGATTAGAGATACAGAAAATTATTATACTTTTACGATACTGGTGTGGAAAGATGGATAAGTAAGATAAGACTATAAGGATAAAACTTTAAGGGTAGGATTGTAAGGAAGGTAAGACTAGAGTGAAGAAAAGACTAAGATTGTGGTGGTGATTGTAGTGATGGTGGGAACATTCTTAGGAAGGTTGATGATGCTGATGGTGGTCGCGGTGATGATGATGGTGGTGATGGAAAGGGAAATAATCGTAAATGAGGGAGGGAGTGAATGATGATGATGAGTCAGAAGGATGGAGTAGGAAACGAGGGTAATTAGGAGGAAGGGAAGGACGGTGATGAGAGAGGGGTAATGACAAAAGAACGAATAGCAGAAAGGAAGGGAAGGAACATGATGAGAAGAGCAGAAAGGAAGGAACGGTAATGAAAGTGAGAGACGAAATCAAAGGCGAAAGAAACATAAAAAAAAAAAAAAGATGCAGTTGTAATGAGCGAGACAATTAGATGATAGGGAAAAAGAAAGTGGGTCGAGTGGCAGAGGGAATGAGATAAATACTACACTGTTTAGGACGCGAATGCAACACATCAATGAAATAATGTTAATAATTTTATGCTAATCTCGTATCAATAAGCATGGAGTCATTATAGTTGTATTATAGGCCCTGTTAATTTCCATTACCAAAAGAAAATAAGAAATAAATGAAAAAAAAAAATCATCCTACGTAGATTTGTATTATAAACTTTGTTACCTCCTAATGCCGTCCTGCAAAAATAGGTAAATATGTAGATAAATAAATAAATGGTCGACCTATATCAATTTACATTCAACGTCCCTTCAACTCCAATTGACATAAAACTGATAAACATTTACCTGTATTGATTTGCTGTTCATAGGTGGAGTGCTTAATTATTTCCTGTCTAGAATTGTGCAGTTTAGTGTGGACAAAAAAATACATATAGAAAGGCTGTATTTTTCATGGTTCATCTAAACACGATATTAAAATGATTGAAATAATAACATTTTGTCGCTCTAACAAATATATCAAGATTGGAAAGTAAAGTGGTCATTTGTTACCTAAATTCACGGAGAGAGAGAGAGAGAGAGAGAGAGAGAGAGAGAGAGAGAGAGAGAGAGAGAGAGAGAGAGAGAGAGAGAGAGAGAGAGAGAGAGAGAGAGAGAGCAATTGTTTTCATGCTTTTCTAATATGAGCCCGAAAATATCAGTCCTTTTTAAGCCTCTAAAATTAAGGGATTAACAAATTTATGCATTACATATTAGTACAGTGTTCAGTACTCCATTATTGAATATTGCACTATTACTTGTGTTTACAGAGAGAGAGAGAGAGAGAGAGAGAGAGAGAGAGAGAGAGAGAGAGAGAGAGAGAGAGAGAGAGAGAGAGAGAGAGAGAGATTTTGTAATCATGGAAAGGGGAAAGTAAACACACACACACACACACACACACACACACACACACACACACACACACACACACACACACACACACACACACACACACACACACACACACACACACACACACAGACAGGTAGACTCACACTTCACGTCCAGTTTGAGTGGCGGGGAGGCGGCGGAGCCCTCGCTGTTGGTGGCATGACAGGTGTAGGTGCCTGCGTTTGATCTCGCCACTTTTTGCAACACCAGAGTCATGTTGGATACCAGGATGCCGGCCGTGGACTCCAGCTGGTTGCCCTGTGGCGGAGAGAAGAGAAAGTTTGAGTGTCTGTTGTGTTGTTGGGAAGGTGGGAGGTGCATGAATGTGTTGTTATGAAAGGTTACGGAGAGATAGGTGTTTAAATATACCTGCCGTGGACTCCTGCTGCTTGCCCTGTGGTGGAGAGGAGAAAGGTTGAGTGTTGTGTTATGTTGGGAAGACAAGAGGTGCTTGAATGTTTTTTTTATTTCTTTTATGTTTGAGGGGCACCGGCCAAGGACAACAAAAAGGTCAAGAGAACAAAGGCCAACTGAGGTGCTAGTCTCAAAAGAAATGTCAAATGTGTTATTTAGAGTCAGAGAATAAGAGCGGGTAAATGTTATGAAAGGATTATGAAAGAGAAAGAGGCGCTTGAGTATATATATGTTATATTATTCTATGCTAATTTAGAAGGTTGAGAGAAGGGATCTAATGCATGTATTTCGTGTTTTTGTGCGTTATCTTATGTTAGGTTGTGAAAAGGAGACTAGCGCTTGAGTTTGTGTGTGTGATGTTATTTTAGATTAGGAAGGATTGAGTGAGACACGCTTGAATGGGTTTATACATGTGTGTGTGTGATTTGTCACCGTGTGTTATGAAAGGTTACGAAAGAGAGCGAGAGGAACTTCAATATGTTTGTGTTGTGTTGTGCTATTTTGTTAGGAAAGAGAGAGATGCTTAAATCTGTGTGTGTGTGTGTGTGTGTGTGTGTGTGTGTGTGTGTGTGTGTGTGTGTGTGTGTGTGTGTGTGTGTGTGTGTGTGTGTGTGTGTGTGGCCTTTATATGACGAAGAATTGTACGCTATAATAAGTATCTCATGAAACGGTGAATACAATCATTCCTCTGTATTTGTTATATTTGAGTTGTAACCTTCATCGTATCTCTTAATTTTAATCCTTCGAGAAATAATACATGGGTACAATATAAAAAAATTCAATTTCAGTACAAGTAAGAAATGTTGTATTACATAATATAGTAAAAAAAATGAATGCAAAAATATAAGGAATAATATCTGGAAACGTAAAAAAAAAAGTAAAGGAATATAAAAATGAAACAGACAAAAACAAAAAAGGAGAAATATGAAGAAAAGAAATAAAAAAGTTATATATATATATATATATATATATATATATATATATATATATATATATATATATATATATATATATATATATATATATATATATATATATATATATATATATATATATATATATATATATATATATATATATATAACATAATCATATAAAACAAAAGAAATACAAAGGAATATCGAAAATGACAAACGTAAAGGAATATGTTATGAAAAATACAAAGGTATATAAAAAAAGAAAATGTAATGGAATGTGAAAACAGGAGAAAAAGAAATATGAATAACAAATAATACAGAGAAATTTTTAAACCAAATACAAAAGGAATACTAGGAAAACAATACAACGGAGGAGTGAAATAACGATAAATATTAAAGAAAAAAAATGCACACACACACACACACACACACACACACACACACACACACACACACACACACACACACACACACACACACACACACACACACACACACACACACACACACACACACACACACACACACACACACACACACACATAAACGGAAATAAAAAAAAAATCATTAATGCGTCAAATAAAATAAAGAATATGAAAATGAAAAGGGAGTAATACAGGAGGAATAC
The DNA here is from genome assembly GCF_035594125.1 of Scylla paramamosain. Taxonomy (NCBI): domain Eukaryota; kingdom Metazoa; phylum Arthropoda; class Malacostraca; order Decapoda; family Portunidae; genus Scylla; species Scylla paramamosain. The sequence goes on along the minus strand of NC_087193.1, from coordinate 8,968,644 downwards.
AAGGGAACAACAGTACAGATCATAACGTGGTATGCACACACGACGCCTGGAGACATGCAACGAAAACTAAGCCTGAACAATAGTTCCCAACGCAAACTATGAAGAATGCGTGAACAATACCCTCGACATTATGCCACTCGTTCAGGTGTAGACAGGAAGAAAATATGGAAAGGTTTTCTATGTACAGGCAACGCAGAAAAGACACGCAGCAACTTACGGATTTAAAGGGTTGAGTTTCATTGTCCTTAACGGGTTGAACGTATTGAGTTACGAAAATCGATTTGAGAGTCATCGCATTCAGATCTTCAGAAATGCCACTACCACTTTGGGAACTCAAGATTTTCATTCAGCTTTTCAGTGAGAACAGCTCTTATAAAATGTGCATGTGTGTTTATGTAATGTGTGTATGTGTGTATGTATGTAATAGTTGTATATATTATCCATGGTAAATATACTCCAATTTAACGGAGTGGCTTTCCATGCGTTTATCCGGTAAATTTGTGAGTAACTGTACTAAGTAAACACTGGCGAGTTATAAACAGTTTTCTCCATCATTCATTCCTTTTTTCTAGTAAACTCCGGAACTCACTGCCTGCTTCTGTATTTCCTCCTTCCTATGAAGAGGGAGGTTGCAAGGCACTTATCCTCCAATTCTGGATAATCGTTTGACATCTCTTTTGGGATCGGCTCCTCAGTGGGCCTTTTTCCTCGCTCTCTTTGTTGCCACTCTTACGTAAAAAAAGAAAGATGAAGGTCATTCAATTGTGACCTCTAACATTTGTCTGTTTTTTCCTATTCATTAAGGGATAACTTCTCTAGTTCGCTGCTAGAGACCCCGGCACAAGCTCCTCAAATTGCAGGTGATTTTTCTCCCCGTTAACTACCTTCCCACAAGAGGGCCAAGTATAGCCCTGTGTTGCCGCCAAGCCCCGGTTAAGTCCCCTTTCTCTTCCGGATTACTCCTTACAATCCGGACTTATTCTCTTCGGTTCAGTCATTATCTCAGTTTACAATGGTAATCCTACGCCCCTTCCTCCTCCTCCTCCTCCTCCTCCTCCTCCTCCTCCTCCTCCTCCTCCTCCTCCTCCTCCTCCTCCTCCTCCTCTCTCCTCCTCCTCCTCCTCCTCCACTTGCTTTTTCTCCATTTCTCTTTTCTTCGTCCTTTATCACCTTATACTCTCTTCTTCTTCCCCCTCGTCTTCCCCTTTTTGGTATCTGTTCTTCCTATGTATTCCTCCTCCTCCTCCTCCTCCTCCTCCTCCTCCTCCTCCTCCTCCTCCTCCTCCTCCTTTTCTGGTGATTAATGTACTGCTCCTAAAAGTTGCAGTTAGAGCTTGGTAGCTTTTAAACAAAACGTGTGTAGCATTTGATACAAGTTTGAATTAGGAATGTAAGGTCACGTCTTTTTTTGCTTGCCTTTCTTTCTTTTTTCTTTTTTATTTTACGTTCATTTTGATTGATAGGTGTTCAATTTGACTCGTTTTATGATACTTTCTTCCCTTCGTGTCTGGCTGCCGTTTGGTTCCCTGACGCGTGCATCCATCCATCGCTCGCTGGTTTGTTTCTGGTTAAAGATAAATGCTAGAACGTTAAATGCCATTAATCTTGTACGCCACTTAAATTATGCAGCCCGTCAGTGATATTTTCAGTAGCGAACATTCATTGCATTTCAGAAACTCGCTATGTCTGTAGATTCTCTCTCTCTCTCTCTCTCTCTCTCTCTCTCTCTCTCTCTCTCTCTCCTCTCTCTCTCCTCTCTTCTCTCCCTCTCTCTCCTCTCTCTCTCTCTCTCTCTCTCTCTCTCTCTCTCTCTCTCTCTCTCTCTCTCTCTCTCTCTCTCTCTCTCTCTCTCTCTCTCTCATCCCAGGGGTACGTGAGGGGAACACTATTGAGACATCTCCTGAGACGGTACCCTCTTGTGGCGACTTAGTAGAGAAGGAGGTGGGGGGGAGGAAGGGATGGGTACTGAATAGAGAGAGGAAGGGGCAGAGGGGAGGGACCTAAACGTTGATGGGAAAGGAGAGAGACACAGGGAGGAACAAGGAAGAGGAGAGGAGAGGAAGATGTTGAGGGGACGGGAGGAAGGGAAGGGAGGACAGAGGCGGTGAATCAAGGCTGAGAAACGGCCCTAGTATTAAAGGGGGGCATGTAGGAGGTGGCAGGGTGCGTGTCCTTGGCTCCTCTTCTCCTTTGTATATGGTGACGGGTCTTAGATTTGGAGAATTTTGCCAGGTTGTGTCTTGTTCTTTCCTTCGTGTGTGTGTGTGTGTGTGTGTGTGTGTGTGTGTGTGTGTGTGTGTGTGTGTGTGTGTGTGTGTGTGTGTGTGTGTGTGTGTGTGTGTGTGGACTTTTCTTCTCTCTTGTTTTGTTTTGTGTTTTCTTCGTTTGTATTATTTACGTGTTTTGTTTTTTCTCTGGATTTCTTTCACTTCTCTTGTGTGTTGTATCTTGCCTTTTCTTCGTTTGTGTGTCTTAGTGTTTTTTTTTTCTTTTTGACTTTTTTTTCTTGTCTTCTGTCTTCGTGATTCTGATTCCTTGTCTCGTGTTTTGTCTTGTTCTTCCCCCCTCCCCCTTTTTTTTTTTTGGTATTTCTTTTCGTTATTCCTTTTTGGTGGTGTTTTATATTCTTATCTTGTCCCTTCTTGTGTTTTGGATGAACTTTGTCTAATTATTTGATCCAATTTTCATTTTTTTTTTTCATGTTTTATGCCCTAGTTATATCACTTTTCATCCCCTTTTATCGATGTATTTTGTCTTTTCTTCAGTTTCTCTTTGTGTCTCGATCGGTTCATGTCATGCCCTGTCTGCATCATCATGGGAACACTAACAAAACTGACCTGATATTGGGATGATGAATGAAATAGAGAAAAAAGGAAGCATTGTAAGGAACAGCAGAGTCAAGGAGTGGACGAGGCTAACAAGCGATACGAAGAGGAACAAGTAACAACATAGATAATAACCAACACGAACCATGAGAGGCGCGTTAACAAGCAGTGGTTCCTGACGTGGCCACTTAGCGCTACGTATACGAAAAAAGAAAAGAAAAAAAATCCTTCGCTAAAATATTCGTACGAGTCAGGAAAGCCTCCGCGCACTGACTATTTCCATCAATCCACTGCAATACAATTTTACCTTAAACTTCACCAGGAAACCAGAAGTGTATTGGTGTGTACTGGATCAAATTTAGAACAACAACAATAAACAAATACGAGCTAAAAAAAAAAAGCATATTAAAAAAACAACCCCCACAAAAAAAAAAAAAAATAAATAGCTGTGTTGTATATTGATAGGATGTACAGAGCGTTTGTATGGTGGGACGCGGTCTGCTGGGCCAGGGCCGGCGTGGCAGGCATTCCCTCGCTTTATTAAATTGTGGGCCGCGACGTACAGGCGAAGCGGTGTTTCCAGTAGAATAATATTAGTGGTGGGGGTGCCAGGAGTCGCGGCTGGCGGGGAAGGGGGCCACGGGAATTAGGTGGGTAGGGCAGTGAGGTTTTGTAGTAGAGAAGGCTGTGTTTTAGTGGTGGCGGTGTGCACAGGGAAGAGAAAGTAGGTTATGTGTACAGGGTCTGTGTGTAGAGAAGGTTGTATTTTAGTGGTGATGGGTAACGGCAGGCACAGACAGAGAATGCAGGTTGGTTAAATGTTTAGGGTAGCGATCTTTGTAACAGGGAAATGTTTTGTGGTTTTAATTGACATATAGGTTGAGAGCTTTAGGTAGTCAGAATACCGAGTTTTTCCAGGACAAAATGGTGTTTTTATTGGGTCTTATATGTGGATTAGATAGACAGGCCAGCAAAATTTCATGAGTGGAGTGTGGTGCTTTTAGTGGATTGTATTGTGTGGAGTAGATCTGTGTTGTGGGTGGCTAAATAATGTTTTCAGCATCGGTGTTGACGGGAATGATACAGTATGAGGGAACACAGGGATATGGGGAGCTAGGACAAGTTTTCGTGGGGAGAGAAACCTGAAGAAAGATGTTATTTGGGTGAACTTTAATTGTGTAGATAAAAATGTTGAAATTCTTGGACAAAGGAGAGGGTGGGCAGAGCAAGAGCTTTTCATGGATAAAGGAAGCGGTTTTTTAGGGTGTTTTATGGTGTAGGTTAGATGAGAACTGCTGGAGTGTGGAGAGGTGAGCACGAGTACTGTGGAGGGTCAGGGGAGGAACACAGTAAACCATTTGTAGAAGAGGAAAAAGAGGAGGGAGGGAGAAGGGAATATTTTTCAAAACATCCTTGGTGAAAAAAAGGATGAGACGCGCGGAGAAAAGATAGGGAAGGGAGTGAGTTGGAGGAGGAGGTGAAGGAGGGGAGGTAGGTATGAAGAAGAGACGTGGGTGTCTTATTGGTATGCGGAGGAGAGGGCGATTAGGTAAGGGAGGAAACGTGAGGGGGAAAAGTCATGTCTCTGGAGGGAAGAGAAGAACTCATTGAAGTACCCCTCGCGTCCCGGAGGAAGAAGTGGAGGCGTTAAAGAGGTGGAAAGTACTCTGGGAAGTGGCGCCATGCATTATTTAGGGTTTTTTAAGGAGGGTAGTTTAGGGAAAGCTGCTGCTGCTGAGAAAACTGGAAAAAATATCAACTTCGCAAGAACGGAAAAAGTTGCTAAACGACACCACGTAAGAGGTAATGATGCGGAGTGATCGAGAGGAGGAGGAGGAGGAGGAGGTGGTGGTGGTGGTGGTGGTGGTGGTGGAGTGGGAGTGGGAGTGGAGTGCATGGGAGTGAGTCTTGCCGAGGTGGAGGACACGAGTGGGCGAATGTAAATATATGCAAAGAAGGAGACGAATACATCATACGCTATTGGAAAGAAACTTGTAAATTCTCATGCAAAATAGCGTTCACGTTTGCATTAAAGATCCGAAACTTGGCACTGATTCGATATCTCTCCCTCACCGGCGAGGAGCGAAAATGCAGCAGTTTTTTGTGAGTGTGAGAGGGACGAAAAAGGGCGTTGGATTGGAAACTAATATAGATCTGCCACCGAAGCACAATATTAGTGAAGAAAAACATTTGAGAGAGAGAGAGAGAGAGAGAGAAGAGAGAGAGAGAGAGAGAGAGAGAGAGAGAGAGAGAGAGAGAGAGAGAGAGAGAGGAGAGAGAGAGAGAGAGACCCCGTTATCTAACCTGACCATCATTACATGCACCCTTCTCATTTCCTCTCCACGCAGACCACTGTAGAGGACACAGGCATCACAGGTATCATTGAGTCGCCCCCACCTTGTTATCACTGCGCTCACCCTCGCATCAAACACACACACACACACACACACACACACACACACACACACACACACACACACAACACACACACACACACACACACACACACACACACACACACACACACACACACACACACACACACACACACACACACACACACACACACACACACAAGAATTCTGCACATTTCCCAGCGTCTCTTCACTTACCTGTTCATTCGTCTGCCAATCAGACAGGAAAGACAGGTGTGCATTGTTCCATCGTAATCTTTCAATGTATACTCGTCCAACACACACACACACACACACACACACACACACACACACACACACACACACACACACACACACACACACACACACACACACACACACACACACACACACACACACACACACACACACACACACACACACACACACACATACACACACACACACACACTCACACAGCCATTACAAGTCTTCCTCTCATTCTTTACGCTCCATGAAAGCAAGGTATCCATCTGATCAAAATCGCAACATTCACGTACATATTCCTGTGCTGAAAATACACTCGTTAGATTCCCCACCATTTTCCTCATGGGGTGTGTCTGGCGTGCTGGCTGTCTGGGAGGGACAAAAGTCATCCTTCCCCGTCTCAGTCATGAAGGACGTCCCATTAGCAGAGGACAATAGTGCCCCTTGGGACAGTCCTCACGCTTCTGTTCCCGCTGCATATCCCTCCCTGTCCCCCTCTCCCTTTTTCCCTCCCAATGCTCTCACAAAGACGCAGGACCATATTGTCCACCTTGATTGGCTGAAGAAAGCGCGGATTGTGGTGCCTCACTCTTCCAATTACGAGGGAAGTTTAAGAAGTGATTCTGAATTGATGGAAGGATGTGATTTTTTTTTCCTTTCTTTTTTTTTTTTTTTTTTTTTTTTTTTTTGGCCGTGCACGGAGAAAATGTTGAAAATTGCTTCTTGTGCCCTGTATTGTTAGTGGGCAGGTAAGGTAAAGCATAATCCGGAGCCTTGTGTTATGAGTCACTAGGGAATATGCCGAGAAGTTCGTGCTTCTTTACGAGTGAGGGGCGCCGACCAAGGGCACGAAAATAGAAGGCTCTCTCTGTTGCTGCTCACAAAAATGTAAACTAGGAAAAAAAAAAAAAGACTTTCTAATCGGAGGACAGCTTATTCCAGGATGTATCTTGATGCTCCTCTTGAGATAGATCTTGTCAAAAAGCGGAAAAAAATAAAAGACAGTAGGCAGAGTTTTTAGATCTTATCAGTGAAAGAGAGGAAAGGTTGAAGATAACAGTAAACCCTTTTACCAGAAGGAGTGAAAATAAAGTACTAGAAAGTCTGGTGCAGAGAGGCATGGAATTAACAGACACCACCAGTAATTGATTGAAGAAAATTAATCACGTTCATTCTTGTAATGGGGAAAAAATATTGACACTCGCCTTGTATATGTAAAAAAAAAATAAATAAATACTGGACACTATCTTATGTCTAAAGAAATATACTGACTCTCTTCTGTGTCTCAAAAAAAAAAAAAAGATATATTGACGCTACCTTTTATGTTTATTTAAGATGACACATAATTTATCACTAACAGCCTCGTGAGTCTCAATCGTCCTGTTGCTGTTGGTCCTTGTGTCTTCCCTTTGTGTTCTTGTGCCTTATATTAAGAGAAAATATAACAAGCGAGAATGCACAATGCCCGTGGAATGCGTTACCTGTGTGGTCACCTGCGCCAGAAATAAAGGTGAACCGTAACAGGGGAGGATTTTTTTTCTACATCGATGTGATGTGAGGCATTCATGTGTGCGTGAGTGCGTGCATGAGGAGGATGCATAACGGGGCCGTGTGAGCCAGAGAGACGGGCCGCACTTCTGTTTTACACGCCAATCAGCACACGCACACACACACACACACACACACACACACACAACACACACACACACACACACACACACACAACACACACCACACACACACACACACACACACACACACACACACCACACACACACACACACACACACACACACACACACACACACAAGCGCAGCACTAATTTGAAGGCTTCTTGTTAGCACCACGCTCCCTGCATTCGCGCAATTTATGTCCCACGCCTCTCTCCTCTCTCTCTCTCTCTCCCTCTCTCCTCTCTCTCTCTCTCCTCTCCTCTCTCTCTCTCTCTCTCCTCTCTCTCTCCTCTCTCTCTGCCTCTCTCTCTCTCTCTCTCTCTCTCTCTCTCTGATAGTAGGAGAAAATACTGTTTTAGTACATTTTAAAACTTAATAGCAGGAACCAATTTTCTCTCATTAGGATAGTAGTGTAGAATTTATTGGCGTATAAAACATTATTGCTTTCGTAAACTGAGCTGAACGGTACTCTTTAATTTCTCCCAGGTAAACTTTCTACTTTAGCAATCGAACCACAGAATTTCCTTAGATTTTTTCTCCTTACGATAGATTAGGTTATGGTCAGGTCAGGTCAGGTCAGGTTAGGTTAGATTAGGTTAGATTAGATTAGGTTGGGTTAGGTTAGGTTAGAGTAGAGTTGGGTAGGGTAGGGTAGGGTAGGATAGGTCACGTTAGCTCAGATCACGTTAGGTTAGGTTACGTTAGGTCAGTGTACATTAGGTCAGGTTTCGTTAGGTCAGGTTAGGTTAGGTCATGTTAGGCCAGGGTACTTAATATCAGCATAAGTTAAGTTAAGTAGGAAAAAATTATTATAATGGAGAATTAAATGGTGAAATTTCCATGAACGTATCTTCTTTAGTGAAATGTATTTGGTTTGAATTTCCATAGAAGCAGAGCGGATGTAATTGATTATTCTCCAGGTAATTCACTTAATTATTCCATTAAACCGAGATTACCACTGACATGAGGCGACAGACAGAAAATTGAAAAAAAAAACGATAAAAACAAGACACCAAGACATTACACACTATTATAAAAACGAACCTCTGAATACAAACCATAAACACTGAAAAAAAAAAAAAAAAACGTAAGATTAGAAGTAATTAGATAAGATTAGAGGCTAGATAATATTAGAGCTGGTATGCTTAGTAAATTAAGGCCGCGCTGCCATTCCATACCCCAGCCTTTCATAACGTAGCAATAGATTCAGACGACGGGGGATGCATAGTCCTCGCCGCGGCCTTGTCATTAGGTGAGGAGAGGTTGTGAGCTGCCTGACTGGCGGAGAGACGCTTAGAGGGAGAGGGAGAAGGAAAGGGAGGGTAGCTGCATGAATGGCAAGAATCCTCCCGGAAATGATAATAATGGTAACGATAATAGTAATGATAAAATGTGATGGTAATAGTAATGGGTAATAAAAATAACAGTAATAATAATGATAATATTGTTGATATGACGAGAGAGAGAGAGAGGAGAGAGAGAGAGAGAGAGAGAGAGAGAGAGAATAGTTTCACAATGGAATTAATCAAGATAGTAATAATAATGATGACGATAGTAAAAAAAAATAGTAACAATATTAATAACAACACAGGCGGCGATTATTAATATTATCAGAAAGAAAAACATGCAGAGGAGCGTGACAGCGGCAGGTTGTAAATGTTGAATGTCCCGCAGCGCCACACTGTGAAGGGCGGAGTGCCAGATTCACCGCGGCTCACGAGGCGGCGGCGGCGGGGTGGGCGTGGCAGGCGGCGGCACGCATGGGGAGAGCAGAAGCACGCCGCCACCATGCCATCACTCCTGCCAGGCACGGCAAGGACACGGCGGCGCGGCTCAGGGATTTGTGGAGTGTGTTATACTTTTATTATATTTCCTCCTCCTCCTCCTCCTCCTCCTCCTCCTCCTCCTCCTCCTCCTCCTCCTCCTCCTCCTCCTCCTCCTCCTCCTCCTCCTCCTCCTATCACGTCTCATCACCACCACCATTACCACAAAGGAGGAGGCTTACTCTACTGGGTCACAATCACGTGGAGTAAGGCGCGCAGCAGTACCTGGAATAGTGGGAACTTGAGATGTGATGCTTATGACACACAATCCCCGGCAATACGAACCGGAAACAGTGGTAGGGAAAGTGTGTGATGTGTATTAGTGAGTGCCTTCTGCGTGCTTGCTTGTTCTTGTGTCTTGTGTGCGTCTGTGTGTTTGTGTTTAATCGTTTATTTTAGTATTTTTTTTTTTTTTTTTTTTTTTTTTCCTTATTTTAGCTTTGATTTCTTTTTTTGCATTAGTTTTATAGTTTTGTAGTTTCATGTTTGTTTATATTGATTTACTTATGTTCTTGGATTGTTACTTTTTATTGGGTCTTTTTTGTTTTGTGTGGTTTTTACAGTTTTCCTCGTGTTCTTATGCTTGGTTTGTGCTCAGCTGTTACCTTTGTACGAGACGTTATTGAATGGGTCGATAGTGAAACTGAAGAAGAAGAATTAGATAAGAAATACTCGTTAATAATAATAAAAATGAGATTAAAAATAGTCGGTATACAAATAAAAAAAAAAGTCACTAAACTAAACTAAAAAATTGAAAAAAAAAAAAAATCAAAATTATCATTATTACCAAGAGCAGCACTGTCATGTCATGTGGCGATGGCGGCGGTGACGACATCGACGCGTCACACTCGATTCCCCAGCGAGGCGTCGTCTTTTATCTCACCTGTGCAATAATTAATGAAGCCTCGTGTCTGGACTGATTATCGCCCTGTGACTTAATGATGTTTATTGAACGTGTGGCCGCCATTCTTCATGCACGACAAAGCGACGGACACACGCATAAGTAAAAGATATTGATGTGTGTGTGTGTGTGTGTGTGTGTGTGTGTGTGTGTGTGTGTGTGTGTGTGTAGGTGTGGATGAGAGAGAGAGAGAGGAGAGAGAGAGAGAGAGAGAGAGAGAGAGAGAGAGAGAGAGAGAGAGAGAGAGAGAGAGAGAGAGAGAGAGTGCATATACGTCGATATTTACCCACTTGAGGAGCTGAAAGTTTAATACATGTCACTTCTTCTAGAGGGACTGACAGACAGACAGACACGAGAGAGAATTAAGCGCAAAACCTCATTACCATTTCACTGTGAGTAGCAATTTTCAGCTCCGTTGCGAGTAAGTGGAGGAGGGTATAGGTAAGTGGCCGTCGCGAAGACTGTCACCAAATATACATACTAAAGTGGTGACTTGGCCGCGTGGGTGACTCCAGGATGAATAATTAAACACTCGTCATGCTCTCAACTTACTTGACTACACGTGTTGCGTCGGGAATTTACGCATCACTTCTTCATCAGTTTTATTTGTCCAGGTGTTTGTAGAAAATGGATCCACTCCTCATAAGAACGACGTGGTTGATTTATTATGTGCTGCGTTTACTGCTGCGTGTGTTCTTCATTGGTGCATATGTTCGTGGTTCAGAGTTTGCTTTTAGACGCAGCATACTTTTTTTTTCATTATTATTATTATTATTATTATTATTATTATTATTATTATTATTATTAGCAATATTTTCTTGTTCTACTTATGTCTGTACGTATTTAAGGGAGTATTTGTTTGACTATATGTGATATTTTATTGTGTATATGTATTTTGTTAATTTGTATGTGTGTATGTATATATAGTACCCACTACTTAGTACCTCACGTATGTATGTATGTATGTATGTTTGTATGTTTATTATAGACTACTTCCGTTCTTACCAACCAATCTATCTATCACTATCTATCCATTTATCCATCTATCTATATCTGTGTATCTATCTATCTGCCCATCTATCTACTTATGAGTGGAGAGCATTGAGGGTGGAAGGGAAGGTGGATGTACCCGAAGCTGTATGGATGTGATTATGTGCATGTGTTTGAGTATTTATGTGCTTGTGTGCATGTGTGCGTGAATATGTGGCTTTAATCATTATATCCCCGCTGGCAGCAATAATAACCTCTTTCCCCTCTTCCTCCCCTTTCTCCTTCTCCCATCCTCACCCCCCCACAAAAAAAAAAAAAAAATGTTTTCACTTTATTTTGCATTAAGCAGATTACCATTTAAGCATTAGTTATTTCTTTCCGGGAACATCATATGCAGGTAATAGGCTCAGGTGTATGATCCCCCGTAACAGAATACAACCCCTACCTCGCTAAAATAAAAAAAAATTAAAAGATAAGTAGAATAAATGAAGTAAAGTTTGATGGAATGGCGCTTCACTGTGTTCACTTCAAAGATGTGTGTTAGTTCGTATCTGGAAATGTGATTTTTTGAGTCAGGTAAACCTCACGACACATTAAACGTAGGTAAACACAAACACACACTCATTCTCTTACTCTCAGCCACCCACACAAAGTCATATTTACTCTGATACTGTCCTTCCTTCTTCCCACACACGCTCACGAACTCAGATATCCAGACAAACACACCTAAGTACCCACATGTTCCGGCACTACTCCCTCCCACACTCAGGTAAACACACAAACAGGTACTCACGTTATGGCTCCAGGTAACCTTATGAGGAGGCGGTTTGGCGATGGCTGAGCACTCAAAGTAAAGATCGTCCCCTTCTTTGATGTTGTCTGCCTCCAAAGTGCGACCGAGGGAGACAGTGAGCCGAGGCGCGTCTGGGTGGAGAGAAACGGGAGTGAGTAGACAGACAGTGAAGCGAGATGCGTCTGGGTGGAGAGAGACGGAAGTAGACAGGGACAGTGTATTGAGGAATGTAGGAGCAAGGTAGTAAAGAAAGGCAAATTAGAAGAACAAGGTAATGATGATAGACAGGATAGAGGAGGAGGCAAGTGGAAACGATAATGGAAGGAGGTAGATAAAGATAGGGATTGATGGAAGGTCAAAGATATCTGGAAGGGGAATTTGAAGAGATGATGGTGGAGGAGGAATTGGAATAACAGGGAGAGGGGAAGAATAAGTAGAGGAGGAGAAAGAGTAGACAAGGAGAAGATAAAGAAAGATATAGGTCATGCGTTATACAAAATCCAATATCATTTGAATACATAAACTTTGCTTCCAGACCGAAAGACTCGCCCAAATAACATGCCGGTATTTGCTTTACGAGAGAAGGATGTCCGGGATGGAGCGAAACGGCAAGTGAATCCCGTGATAAATGGAGACTTAAAATATTACATGCCTTGATTTACTCCCCTTCTAGGCACAAGGAAGACTCAAGGGAAAAAAAAAAAAAATAAATAAATAAATAAACTTCTGTATTGGTGTCACTGAGAGCCATCAACGACGCCATCTGCTACGTTATACATCTGTAAGTAATCGTATATAAGGAAGAAAACGGGATAAGCAGCTGTGTACATCGCTTTGTGTATTAAAAAAAAAAAGTTATCACTAAAAAGGAAATCTGCTATAAAATGCATGTACAAATTCTCTTCGATAGAAAAAAAAAGTTGAATAAATAGGTTTCTGCGTTTGGTTTGTGGGGAAAAGAAAAGTTATCAGGAAAGAATGTTTGCGTCGTGTGGAAGGCGCACGTTTTGTTGTCGGAAATCATGACGTGAGATCTGATAGGATGTTTTGGTACTGAATGGCTGCCTTGTGAGACCTTCAAGTACGTGACGTGATATCAGCTTTGTATACGTGTGTGTGTGTGTGTGTGTGTGTGTGTGTGTGTGTGTGTGTGTGTGTGTGTGTGTGTGTGTGTGTGTGTGTGTGTGGGTGGGTGCCCTAGATGTTGCAATAAAAGAACAGGTGACAGTAAAAGCAAGGTGCTATGATATATTAGGTGTAAATCACTACAGAAGAAAGGTACAAATATGTTGAAGTGGGAGGGTATTCCTTAGAGAGAGAGAGAGAGAGAGAGAGAGAGAGAGAGAGAGAGAGAGAGAGAGAGAGAGAGAGAGAGAGAGAGAGAGGAGAGAGAGAGAGAGCAAGCAGAGTCAATTTTAGGTATAACATAAATCATTAATAAAAAAAACAAAGTGCTGTACATAATTGTCTACACCATAAAAAACAAAGTACAAGGGAAGTTCTAAAAACCCAGCAAAACGTACCCAAGAAATGTTCAACACTACTAATATAAGGACAGAAATCTTGAACCTCGCCAGGAAGTACAGTTGAAGTACAGTTGACATCACAGTGAGAGTGAGAAGCGGCCCCTGAGTCCCCGAGCCCCTGAGTCCCCGAGCCCCTGAGTCCCCGGTTGCTCCATTACTCAGCCTCGTTGTTCACTGGAGACCCACCGCCCTCCGCACCCGCATGTCGTCCGGAGATCGATCTGGGAAGGCACGACCGCCCCACGCGTAACCCATAACAGTGAATTAGAGAAAATGATACGACAGTCTGTCCCACCTCAGCCACGACAAACGAACGCCCTAGTAATGCTGAGAGAGAGAGAGAGAGAGAGAGAGAGAGAGAGAGAGAGAGAGAGAGAGAGAGAGAGAGAGAGAGAGAGAGAGAGAGAGAGAGAGAGAGAGTAAGGAGGCAATATACTCCCTCCGTGCAAAATGGCATCCAGTTCAACCAGATATTGAAGCCCTACATATGTTACGGGGCAGCACAAAACTCGCCTACACTTGGAAGTGATCACGCAGGAAACGCACGTGAGTGAAGAGAACAGTTCCGGGCAGAGCTCATAATCAAGGCAGGTGCAATACACACCAGAGGGCGTTCTGTTACTGAATTTACGAACATGAAGTGAGTTTCAACCTCGTAAATCGGCGGGGCCTCGTAAAAGTGTCTCGGGAGCACGAGCAGCCGCCCACAAGATTATTGGGTCACCTGACTGCTCAGTAAGTATCCCTCATTACCACTTGGCGCCGCTTTATGGCCGAGGGTCCCCCGATTAATGAGGGCACGCCGCCATTTACCGGAGGGGCCACGGGAGGATGAGTATCTGGAGAATGAGATTACCTGTGTGATGAGCGACCAGGTGTAAACGAGGCCTGGGGTGGGGGGAAGGCGTAGCTCTATCCAGGTGTTAAATGAACCACCTGCCTGCTCACCTGGCCAAGGAGAGGTTCGGGTGTTCGGAAAGATACTCCTGGCGTGTAAGTCAGATTAGCAACATGCCTTTTTGTCCTGTTTTCCTTAGTTTAATTTTCTCATTAGGTATTGCGTGCATTAGTGTGTTCCCTCTCCCCACGTGTGGCATGGAGGCAGGTTGGTGTGATCATTGTATTTTAAGCATCGGGGGAAGAGGTGACAATCAGTAACTCTGCCGTCCTGCTCCTCCACAGACATTATAGACAACCCCACTCGTTGTAGAGAACTAATGTAATATTCAGAAGCAAAATTTTTATGATACATAGTAATGATGATGATGATAGTAATAATACGTCTAATAATTTTTGCAGGATGAGCGCTTCACCAGTCATGAGGTGTTGCACATGAAAGGGTAAAAAAAGGGATTGAGCACCGAAATTCCGGCCTTCTAAATGAGGGAGATAGAATAATTCGTAATATGAAACAACCAAAGTATAATTAGTTAGCACTGTAAAGAAGCAAATGAGAATAAATGCATTATATATCGAAATTGAAATTATATTTTCATACATTCGCAAATATTTCATTCCGGTTACGTAATTTACTTGTTGCATGTATTTTCCTTTCAATCATCGCACAATTTCAACGTTTTCGCAGTGATTTCATGAGAGGAGTATGCACATCGCGGAGGGCCGTTGCTCCCCACCGCTTTCCACATTCTGATACATACGCCCGATTCAGATACACTTTGCTTTCTTGCCACGGCTATTTTACAAAGGCCACAAAGATATTTAGCCAGATTCTTAGTAGCGTTTCTCGTGTTAATAATGTAGAAATGTTAATCTTTCACTAGAACCATATGAACACCCTTAAAAGTCCCTGTAACGTGTAGTAGAGCTTGATGAAAGTAGTCGAGGTGAAGTGTTTCAGAATGCGGTCCGTAATACTAAGATGAAGGCAAACTAAGTGGCCTTCCCAAGTACCCTCCTTCAGGCACACCACATGGGGAGACTGTTTGTGTTTTCTGCAGGCGACTTGAAAACAACAGGAACAGCGAATCGGAAACCATTTAGTATTCAGCAATATTTGTATCTCGCGGAGGAGTTGAGTTTTTTTTATTTTTCATTTTTTTTATGGGTAGAAGGCAAATGTGAATATTATTGTAATGGAACGTGGGCGAGTGGAAATGGTATTGTTACGGGACTCAACTCTTCTCAAGCACAGGTGGCGTTTTTATGTGCTAGATACAAAGGGGTGTTATCAGTGGTAATGGTTCATGGTAGTGGTGAAAGCAAGAGCAGACGTACTAATAGCAGTTGTAAAAATAATAATGATAGGAAATGAAACGACAGCGGCACTTTGTAAAAACTTTAGTAGTAGTAGTAGTAGTAGTAGTAGTAGTTATAGTAGCTAGCAATAATGTGCTATTGCAGTATTAATACAAGTAATTACATGGTAGCTAAAATGATGATGTAGTGTAGTGTATATGCTGCTGATGTTGCTGATATTATTATTATTATTATTATTATTATTATTATTATTATTATTATTATTATTATTATTATTATTATTATTATTATTATTATTATTGTCGTTGTTATCATTTTATCATCATCATCATCATCATCATCATCATCCTCATCATCATCATTACTATTTTTATCCTGCTACTTCACATATAACATTTCTTTGGTTCAGGTCAGTGTAAGGAGGGCACAGTGAGTGGTATCCCTGTCGGAGGTCGCAAAGGGCAGTTGTGCACAGTGGCCAGCATGTGGAACGTAAACATTTCACTGATGACAACGTAACATAAGTGTTGCTTAATTTAATTCAAGTGCCCGACTTTACTTAATATAGAGAACGTTCGGTAAATTTGTTATGTTTCTTTCTTTCTCCGTCTCTAATCTGATTAATGATTTTTCCTCTTAATTTCGTATCCTGTAATTTGTCACCTGTCGTACAATCATGGTCAGAAATCAAGGAACATTCTGCGCTCTTTTTCAGTGTGTTCTGCGTTTTCTTAGCAATCTTAATTCCCTTCACATTTTTCGACTCAAGAATAAGAGAAAACACGAGGCTCAGTGGAGTTGAATGCAAAAACGATACATGTTTCTTCACTTCCGCACCTTTTTTATTCATTGATACGCGGAAGCTCATCATGTTTACCTTTTTACGTGCATAATGTTCACGTTGCCTCACCATTACGCTCAGGACGAGTCTTGTCCTCACTATCACACACTCACAGCGCTACTCGGCGCGG